>NC_056726.1:460454854-460584854 GCF_019279795.1 Protopterus annectens
GTCAATTAGAGCAGCAGCAAAGAAAAATGAGATTCAGATGTGTGGAAGCAATGAAAAATACTCATTATACTTTCATTACTATGTCTCTGAATCGAACACTACCATGTCAAATTTGACCGCAACAATGTTCTGCCAAGCAGCCCAAGCATCCCATTAGTAAAGACACCTTCTGATGGAAGCGTAAGCCAGTCCTGAACTGGAAAGCTCACTTAAGTCCTGGAGTATTGTGGATACTGGTGAAATACTAGAGTCCGGATTCCTCCATTGCACCACAAAGAAAACCTCCCTCCATTTAGATAGTAGGATTTTCTACTGGTGGACTTTCTAGCTTCCTTTTAGGATTTTCTACTGGTGGACTTTCTAGCTTCTTTTTTCACTAACTTTTTCTCCCCTGTGTTATCCAGACAACTGTCTATGTGTCCCATGTCCTTTGCTCAGTTTGTTGCACTCTACAATCTCCCCCCAAACTAACCTTCAATATTTTTTCCTGGGGCCAATGCAGAAGCAAAAGGAGTCCGGGGGGTGGGGGGGGGGGCTGCTGTCTAACTACTGGCTGCAGAGGTCTTATTTTTATGACCTACTGTGGTTGCTTCCCCCTCCCATTTGTAGCCCACTGTATGTCTGAGAGTGTGCTTGTGATGTAGTACCATGCTTCTGTGGCAGCTCACCAATGCCCTCCACCCTTTTCCCCTCTTTGGGCATGCCTCCTTAATACAAAGTCCCCAGCCTTTACCAGGAATAGTCACAAAGGCAAATCCACTGAGCTGCCTACATGCCAGTACGGTCACACCCATCCCTTCATGCTGCACCATCAGTAATCTGAGCCACTAATCGCACACAGAGTGGCTGCCCTGTTGCCAGTGTTTTATCCACAATGCCACCGAAGCACTCATTTCTACCCTCTAAATATATTCAGAACATTGTCTGTAAACTGTTGTCTAAAAGGCAAAAGAGATAGATCATCCAGGCAGTTCTGAGACAGGAAGTCAGTGCTTCCACACAGACAAATCTATGAGAATGGAGAACCAGTGGTATCTCAGTCAAAAAAGTGTTACCAAATGCATCTTTGTCTCCTCCTTTCCTACCTTTTGGATTAGTGTGGGAAAGAAAGAGATCTGAGGGAATGCATATAGGAGGAGACTTGTCTGTTTGATGGAGAAAACAACTGCTGCCCAAGCTTCCTTGTTAGGTGCTCGAGTAGAACTTTTTTAGTTGTCTTTTGCTTGGAGCTGCAACCAGGTCTATCTCTGGAACACCCCATCTATGCACCACCTCAAGATGACATCACTGTGCAACATCCATTCATGTGGATCTGTCATTGTATTTTTATGTGAATGAATATAGACTGCCTTCAGGATTATCTAAGACTACAGTTTTATACTCTGACACTCATGGCTAGTCTGAAAAAGGGATAATAGCTTACCTTACTTTGTTTAATATCCCTTTGCCCAAGGATCTCCTGTGTGGACCTCCTGCTTAGGTGATCCATAAGAAACTGGAGAAGAAGGGTAAGTCTACACAGCCTGTAAGGCAGAATTTTTCATACCCAAGCTTCAGGGTATAACAGGAATTTCACATCGAAGACTTGACCTTATCATTTAGAACAAGATAGTGCTACAAAAAGCAAAGGGAAGAAGGAGAAATTTAAGACAGAATGGCAGGCAATATCCACAGACAAGCCCGGGGGGGGGGGGGGGGTAGGGCTGAGACACCCAGCAGAACAACTATGGCACAGCCAAACTGCTCCCTCCCCAAGCCTATCCCTACCAGCAGGAAGCCCTGTGCTAAGGGGCATTAAGGGTTTCTATTTTAATACTGCCTGTCTGGGGAAAGGTCCACAGTGAGGTATACTTCTCCGGTGTACGATGCAGTCATAACATTTAAACTATATTTCTGAGAGCACTTGTTTATCTACAGGAGAGGTCCAGCATTGTTGCTTCAGATCCCTGTTTATGATCCACTCTGCTTTAGCCAAAATGTTTTCAACAGGGATTGCTGGTAATTAACCATGTAGGACTGGCAATTTAGGGCTCTGAAGGAAAGGAGTATAAACTGAGGTGCAAACCTTTTTTTCCCAAATCTGTCGAGCACTCTGCTCTCCTTACCATTTCGAATGTGATTCCTGGTTGGAGATGAGGTAGATCCCTAGCTGGGATCCACAGACACCACATCTGGATCCACCAAAGGTCTCAATGTAAAGATACTTACGGGTGTCACTGGCCTTGTAGAACCAGTCAGGCTTCAATAGCAAAGAACAGGGCATCTGAGGCACTCTACCAGCTTCTGTAAAGCAACTCAGTAGGTGGCACAAAGAAATTATATCAAGTTGCAAAGCAAAGACAGAAAAATAAAGAAGATGGACATCCTTCATAAAGGATGCCGGCAGCAACCTGCTTACCAGTCCACAGGACATCAAAGTCAGATGGGAGGAGTTTTTCCAGCAGCTTCTGAATGAAGAAAACCCCACAGAAGCTGTGTTGTCTCAGAAATAGCCTACAATGAGAGAAAAAGAGAAGCCCACCTTAGAAGAACCAAGAATAGCACTAATTAAAATGAATTCAGGGAAAGCAGCAGGTTCAGATAAGGTCACAGCAGACATGATACAGGTGCTTGTTGAGACTGGGGAAAAATGGCTTTTGAGGGTACTCATAGCAGTATGGAGAGAAAGGCGTATCCTAGCTGACTGGAGAATAAGCATACTCTTGCCAGTGTACAAGAACAAAGGGAATACCCACAACTGTGGGTAGTACAGAGTCATCAAACTCCTGTCACACTGCATGAAGTTTCGGGAGATGGTGACTGATAAATGGATAGGCAAAGTAGTAGAATGTAAGATGGTTGTATTCAGATCAGGATGCAGCACAACTGACCCAATGATTGCAGTGAGACAGACAGCTGAGAAGAAGATAGAGATGAGAAAAGATTCCAACTGGGCATTCCTAGACTTGGAGAAAACATATGACAAGGTCCCAAGAAAGCTAATTTGGGCAGGACTGTAGTGGTTCGAAGTCCTAGAAACATTGGCAGAATTAGTGCAGGCTACTTACAAGAACCCAATGACTCAATACGAACAGTGTTTGTTCTCTCAGAGGGGTTTCAGTGGGAATGGGTATGCACCAAGGTTCAGCTCTAAGCGCACTGCTGTTCATACTGGTGAAGGATTACATTAGCAAATAGGTCGGCGGGGACAGATCAACAAAGTTGCTGTATCCAGACAATGTGGCATTACAGGCAGACTCTGAGGAAGAACTTCAGCAAATGATAGGGGAATGGAATGCAAAACTGAAGGCACATGGGATATGGGGAAATCAGAAGAAGCTGATAAAGTACAGTTGTGTACACTTACCATAAATGTAGATGTTCAAGTCTATTCACTGTTGCGGTCATTACATTTGGGTAACCTGCTGGCAGGTTGCCCTCAGTCAGCCTGATTAACAAAGTCTTGGGTCCTGCGTCCGTTGCTGTCCCTTCTTCCATGACGTCAGGTCGTCAGGGGGTAAAAAACATGCAGCCGATGCCATTAAACTAGTTTTTCTTGTCCCAGATGTCAGGTGCCCCCCAAATGGGGAGCAAATAAAATTAAAAAAACAAAAAATACATACCTCCAACCAAAAGCAAATACACCAAAAGGGCTTTTAAGCATAGTGAAAGAAAGTAGAGGTATAGACAGAGAAAAATAGGGGGCTGGAGGCAGGGTAACCAGGACTGCACCAGTGAATACACTCAAACATCTACATTTATGGCAAGTGTACACAACTGTACTATGTTCTTCGTGTTTCACTGTTGCAGTCATAACATTTGGGTAGATTCCCAAAGCTATGGTTGGGTGGAGGGAATTATACAGCATTAGGACCAGCTATAAGGCCCTGCAGGACAACAGTGGCAAAGCCAGCTCTGGATTTAGAGAAAAATGGTAAATGGTAATGTTTGGTGAATGTATGAACTGATCTCCAGGTAGCAGCTTCTAGAATGTCCCTGGTAGGAACACCTCTGAGAAAGGCTGTGGAAGTAGATGGTGGAATGGGATCTGATCCCCTGGGGGATAGTTTTTTCCATGGTGCATATAGCAGAAATGATCACAATGGCTTATCCATTTGCAAATGGTTTGGCTTTGAAATAGCCTTTCCCTCTGCCCCTGCAGCAAATGCCGTTGTTCAGATTTTCTTAGAGATTTAGTCCTGTTTAAGTAAAATCTAAGTTGTCTGTGTACATCCAGTGAATGCAGAATAAACTCCCCCTTGTTCTGTGGATTGGAAAAGAAAGTTGGGAAATGAATAGTCTGATTAAGAGCCACACTAGATACCACTTTAGGCATGAAGGTTGGATTGGTCCTGAGAGATACCCTGTCTGCATGAAAAATGATGAAAGGCTCCACTGCCATAAGAGCCTGCAATTCGGAAATCATTCTAGCTGAGGTGACTGCTAAAAGGAAAGCTGTTTTCCAGGAGAGAAATTTAAGTCTGCAGTAGCAGCTGGCTCGAAAGGAGGGAGAGTGAGTTCCTCTAATACAAAATTGAGGTCCCAGGCAGGGGTTGGAGCTCTCCTAGGTGGTCTTAAGTTTTTGGCCCCCCTGAGATACTGCTTTAGCAGAGGATGAGAGAAGAGGAGAGGTTCTGTGTTGTAATGAGCTGAAATGGCTGAGGCATGGATATTTATGGAAGAAAAGCAAAATCTGAGGAATGTTGGGCACTGCTGTGCTTATCCCTTGAGATTGATTCCATTAGTCAGCATAGGATTTTCTAGTACTAGGTCTTCTCACCTCCAAAATGGCATCCATCACAGGTTTGCTGAGGGATGCTAAGGGTGAATTTAGGTGATTAGCCACACTGCATGATTCAAAGTTTGGAGCTGTGTGTGCAGAGGTTGGTTGTTCTGCTGAGACGGTAAGTAAGGTGTCTGAGGCAGGTGCCATGGTGGAAGGTGTGACACACTGCGCAGGAGTGGGTACCAGTGTTGGTGACGCCAGTCTGGAGCAATCAAAATCATTTTTGGTTTGTCCTGTTTGACTTTTAGCAGAATTTTGGAGAGCAGAGGCAGAGGGAGAAAGGCATAGACTTTTAGGTTTTTCCAGCTAAAGGACAGAGCATCCACTTTCCAGGCTTTTACGTGAGGAGTTCTTGTGCAGAATTTGTCCAACTGATAGTTCTAGAGTGAGGCAAAAAGATCTATGTCTGGGCTCCCCCATTTGCGTGTCAACATGTTGAAAATCCGTGGTTCCACTTTCCATTTGTGAGGGTTCGTGAGATTTCTGCTTAGTTCGTCTGCCAGAGTATTCAGCTTTCCTGGCAGGAATTGAGCTTGACAGGTCAAGGCCATGTTCCACAATGCCATGGCTAGTCTGCAAAGGGGGTAGGAGTGTGTACCCCCCTGCTTGTTTATGTACCACATAAAAGTGGTGTTGTCTGTCTATCAGTAATTGTCCTGGATGAAGGTAGTCCTTGAAGGCTGACAGTACATTCTGTACAGCTAGCATTTCTTTTTGATTGATATGAAGGTGCATTTGATTTGGGCTCCATTTGCCCTGAATGCACTTCCCTGCCAGATGAACCCCCCAAGCATAGTCTGATGCGTCTGTAGTTAGGGTTTGGGCGGCAGGGTGTGGTGTGAATGACAGTCCCTTGTTTTGGTGGCAGGCCTCTGCCCACCATAGGAACTCTAGTTGCAGGCAAGGTATGATACGAATCATTGTTTCCAGGCAGTGACAATGTTGACTCCATAAACTTTTTAAGTACCACTGAAGTTTCCTCATATGCAGTCTTGCATATGGAATTAGAAGAATGCAGGAGGCCATGAACCCCAAGGCTTGCAGAATTTGTCTTGCAGATAGCAGGGTTTTTGTGGCCACCTGTTTGAAGTAAGCTACCAAATTAATTTGCTTTTCTGGCATAAGGAAAGCCATCTGGGCAGTTGTATTCAAGCTTGCACCCAGGAATGTAATTTTTTGAGAGGGTACCAGTTGTGATTTTTTTTTTTTTTTTTGTTTATAGGGTACCTTAGACAAAGTTAGAACCCTTTTTACAAAAGCCAGATGTCTTAGAAGAATGTCCCTGTTTTCTGCCTGAATTAGACAATCGTCCAGGTATGGATATATCTGAATATTTATTTGCCTGCAAAATGCAAATACTGGAGCCAGGCACTTTGTAAAGACCCTGGGCATAGTAGATAAGCCAAAGGGCATTTCAGGGAACTGGTAATGCAAGTAGCCTACTTTGAAGCGGAGGTATCTTCTTCAAGATTCCCTGATTGGGATATGCAGGTAAGCCTCTTTTAAATCTAGAGTTGCCAACCAGGCGTCTTTATCTAGCATAGGAAGTAACTGGTGAAGAGTCAGCATCTTGAATTTTGGAATGTCCAGAAAGGTGTTTAGAGTAGATAAGTCCAGAATTGGACACCATGATTTGTCTTTTCTGGGTATCAGGAAAAGTCTTGAATAGAAACCTTGTCCCTTTTCCTCTTCTGGTACTGGGACTGAATAGCCCACATGCTCACGAGGGAAAGTACTTGTTTCTGGGCCTCTGCCCACTGATTTGGGGGCAGGTCTGGCTATCCGTTTGGAATTGGCAACATGTGGAAATGAAATCTGTATCCCTGGGATACTATATTTAAAACCCATTTGTCCTGGGTTATAAGTTGCCAGTTTCTTGCATGAAGAGCCAGTTTTCCCCCCAAAGGGGCTGCTAAAAGGTAAGGGCTTGGTAAGTTTAAAGGGAAGTCATTGAGACTGCTTACCATAGGAAGGTGTCTTGATGTTTCCAGATTTGGAAGAGGAGGCACCCTATTGTTTTGTTCTGAAAGTCCCTTAGGACTGAAACCTGGTGCCTTTGGAATGTCTGGGTTTGAACTGAGTGGCTCTCGAAGGAACTGGAAAGGACCAGTTCTTAGTAGGCCAGTGCCTACTAAATCTTGGAGGTTGCACTTGTAAGAAATCTTTCACAGTCTGCATAGATTTAGCTTTATCTTCCATCTTTCTTAGAACTTCTTCAGCCTTATTACCAAAGAGACGGTCCTGTTGTAAAGGTGCATCCAACAATTGTGCTTTAACATGATCAGCCAGAGTTTGCACTTTGAGCCAAGCATGCCTTCTTAGCACAGACCCAGTTACAGCAGCCCTGCAAGAGGCCTCAAAAGAATCAAAACCACATTGCAAAGTATGTTTCCAATTTGTTCAGCTGAATGCAATAGATCCTGTAAATCTTTATTTTCCACACAGTAAGAAATTAACATCACTTTCTGTTTAGGCAGTCCCATGATATGCTGCTGATATTTAAACATATGAAATTGACAGTTTAAAGCCCTGATTGCCAAGGTTGCAGAAGTGTAAACCTTCTTACCCCATCTATCCAGCGCCCTGGAATCTCTATCAGAAGGGGTAGGATTTTTAGCAGTAGAAGCCTTAATGCCCTTGGGACCCTGAGAAATGGTTTCAGGATCGGCAACAGGATTTTTTAAATGGAATTTGTGGGAGTCAGGAACCCTGTAGTACCTGTCTGGCTTACAAGGAGCCGGAGGCAGAGAATCAGGAGCCATATTAGATTCTGAAAAAACGTCATCAACAATGTCTAGAACAGGAGATATAGCCAAAGGCCTATGCTGAGGAAGAAGAAGAAAATCCCCAAGTCTCTTTTTAGATTCAGAAAAATCCTGACTTTCCCAGTGGAAATGTTCCCTTAAGGTAAGCAAAGTTTCCCCAAAGGAAAAATCCTCAGGGGGAGAAGCAGAAGGAATGGAATCTTCTGCATCAGAGTCCTCATAAGTAGGTATAGACAATTCCTGTTCATTAAAAGAATCAGAAGAAACAGAATCCTGTTCAGAAGATTCATAGTCAATATCTTGCCTAGGCCTCTTAGAAGGGGGGGGGGGGGTGACTACCCTTGATCAGAGTAATTAAATCTTCAGCCATTTTGATAATTTGTTTCTTAGGCATAGGGGCCTGCACATGTGGCCCTAGGCGTCAGTTTTTTAGACATGGGTCGAGATTTTGGCCTTAGTTTTGAAGATGGCGTTGGTCTAATATACAAATCTGTAGGCCTGAAAACACCCTCAGAAGCCGGTGCCTGCACAGTGGCTCCGGACCAATCCAAGGTAGAGACATCCACGGGTTCCATAATTGAAGCATCTCACGGCATACCGGACGCCGAATGGGTCTCAGTAGAGGCCCGCAAATCAGAATTAGCAGGTATCAGGGGCTGCAAAAGCACCTCACTGAGTTCAGGCGAACTGGTGACTGGCTTAGGAGAAACGTTGTCGGCAGTTTTGGACCTCAACAGCCTGTCTCTGTCTTTTTCTTTGCGTTTTTTAGGTATTCCGGTAGTCGGATTGATAACCGATGACATTTCTGGATAATTAAAGCGCAAGCCAAAATATTTACAAGCAAAAATGTACCAAGATTTAATAGTGCGCTGATTAAATAAAGCACAAAACCGACAGCAAGGTACGTCGTGGTCAGGGCCTAGGCAAGGAATATAGTACAAATGGAAATCCTTATGAGTATTTGCTTCCCATAAGTAATGCAATTATTAACTTTTACTGACATCGGAAAAGAGCAAGAAAAAGTTTCCCCAACGGGGTACTTAGCTTTTTAGTTGAAGACTTCGGATCTGAAACTCAAAAAAGAAAATTTCAGGAGTCAGCCGACCGGCACGTGCGATCTGCTTCTGCTTCAGGCACCGCGCGGCAAGAAAGACTAATGTAATGACATTGGCTGCATGTTTTATACCCCTGACGACCTGACGTCACGGAAGAGGGGATAGCAACCGACGCAGGACCTAAGACTTTGTTAATCAGGCTGACTGAGGGCAACCTGCCAGTAGATTACCCAAATGTAATGACTGCAACAGTGAAACACACTGAACATCTGCGACAGAAGGGATGATAGTGAAACAGGTAAATAGCGTCAAGTATCTAGGAGGGGTGGTTGAGGAGAAGAGAAGTCTGAATGAAGACGTCAAAGCTAGAATCAGAGGAGCTGTAGTCAACTGGTATAGAGTCGCAGGTGTAGTCTATGACAGAAGAATGCAAAAGAAAGTAGAGTTGTGTACACCTACCATAAATGTAGATGTTCTAGTGTATTCACTGTTGCAGTCATCACATTTGTGTTATCTGTCTACAGGTAGCCCTCAGCCAGCCTGAATACCAATCTCTTGGATTCCTGCGTCTGATGCTGTCTCTTCTTCCATGACGGCAGGTCATCAGGGGTATAAAACATGGAGCTGATGTCATTACATCAGTTTTTCTTGACCCAGATGTCAGGTGCCCCCACAAAGGGAAGCAACTGTATGTTATGGTACCCCTCCAACAAAAAGCAAATACACCAGAAAGCTTAAATACACCAAACAAGAAGGAAAGGTAGAGCCAAGAGAAGTCAGGGGGCTGTAGGGAGGGTAACCAGGACTGCAACAGTGAATACACTCGAACATCTACATTTATGGTAAGTGTACACAACTGTACTATGTTCTTCATGTTTCACTGTTGCAGTCATCACATTTGGGTTGATTCCCAAAGCTAAGGAAGTGAGGAGGAAGTTAGAGAGCATTAGGGCCAGCTATTAAGCCCTGCAAGACTGCAGTTGCAAAACCAGCTCTGGATTTAGAAAAAGACTGGTATGTGGTAATGCTTGATGAAGGTATGTACAGAGCTCCAGGTAGCAGCTTCTAGGATGTCCCTGGTAGGGACACCTCTGAGAAAGGCTGTACAGGTAGATGCAGCCCTCGTGGAATGTGATCTTATACCCTGTGGGGTAGGTTTTCCATGGTGCTTACAGCAGAAATTAATGCAATGGGCTATCTATTTGGAAATGGTTTTATTTGAAATGGCCTTCCCCTCTGCCCCTGCAGCAAAGCCAACTAGCAGCTGTTCACATTTTCTGAGAGGTTTAGTCCTGTCCAAATAAAATCTAAGTTGTCTGTGCACGACCAAAGAGTTCAGTATTCGTTCTCCTTTGTTTTGTGGATTCGGGAAAAAGGTAGGCAAATGCATGGACTGATTAAGGGCCACACTAGACACCACCTTGGGCATAAAGGAAGGATTGGTCCTGAGAGAAACCCTGTCCGCATGGAAAATAATGAAGGGCTCCACTGCCATGAGGGCCTGTAATTCAGACACTCTCCTTACTGAAGTGATGGCTAGAAGGACGGCTGTTTTCCAAAAAAGGAATTTCAACTCTGCAGTTGCAGCTGGCTCAAAAGGAGGGAGAGGGAGCTTTTCCAATACAAAGTTAAGGTCCCAGGCTGCAGTAGGGGCTCTCGTGGTGGGGGGGGGGTTAAATTTTTGGCCCCTCTGAGGAATTGCTTTAGAAGGAGGTGAGAGAAGAGGGGTTGTTCAGTATTATAATGTGCTGAAATGGCAGAGGCATGAATTTTAATTGACGAGAAGGATTAGCCCATGTGGAGCATTTCTGTTAAGTACTGAAGAATATGAGGTAAGCTGGGCACCGTTGTGCCCATCCCCTGAGTCTGGCTCCAGGAACAGTATCTTTTTCCACTTTTCCACATAGGATTTTCTAGTACTAGGCCTCCTTGCCTCCAGAATAACATCTAGCATCTGCTTACTGAGGGATGCTATTGGAGAGCTCAAGGAATCAGCCAGGTTGCAAGGTTCAAGGTTTGAAGCTGAGGGTGCAGAATCTAGCCCGCCTGCTTGGACAGCAGGGAAGGGGTCTGAGGCAGGTGCCATGGTTCCAGCAGTGACATACTGTGCAAGAGGGGGTACCAGTGCTGGCGTGGCCACTCTGGTGCAATCAGTATTGTCCTTGGTTTGTCCTGTTTGATCTTTAGCAGAACCTTCGAAAGGAGAGGCAGAGGGGGAAAGGCATAAACTGAGAGGCTTTCCCAGGTAAAGGACAAGGCATCCACTTTCCAAGCTTGACTGTGGGAAGTCCTTGTGAAGAAATTGTCCAATTGATAGTTCTGAGGGGAGGCAAACAGGTCTATCTCTGGAGTCCCCATTTGCTCCTCGAGGATGAATATTTTTGGTTCCAGTTTCCACTCGTGTGGGTCCATGAGATTTCTGCTTAGGTCGTCTGCCAGTGAATTTAGCTTGCCTGGCAGGAATTGAGCTTGTAGGTGCATTTGGTAGCTCAAGACTGTGTTCCACAGAGCCATGGCTAGTCTGCAGAG
Source organism: Protopterus annectens (assembly GCF_019279795.1). NCBI lineage: Eukaryota > Metazoa > Chordata > Ceratodontiformes > Protopteridae > Protopterus > Protopterus annectens. The sequence continues at coordinate 460,465,969 of NC_056726.1, forward strand.
AGGGTATGAGTGGGTTCCCGCCTGCTTGTTTATGTACCACATAACTGTGGTGTTGTCTGTCTTTACCAATCACTGTCCCGGAAGAATGTGGTCCTTGCTGTCAGGGAATTCTGTACAGCTAACATTTCATTTTGGCTGATATGCAGGTGCGTCTGTCTTGGGTTCCATTTGCCCTGAATGCACTGCCCTGCCAAGTGAGCCCCCATGCATAGTCTGATGCTTCTGTTGTTAGGGTTTGGGCAAGCAGGGGGTAGAGTGAAAGGGAGCCCCTTGTTGTGGTAGCAGGCCTCTGCCCACCAAAGGAACTCTGTCTTTAAACAAGGAATGATGGGAATCATTGATTCCAGGTCCTGAGAATGTTGACACCATAGGCTTTTTAGATACCACTGTAGTTTCCTCATATGCAGTCTTGCATATGGAATTAGTGGAATGCAAGAGGCCATGAACCCCAGGGTTTGCAGAATTGTGAGTGCAGATAGCTGGGTCTTTGTGGCCAGTAGTTTGAAGTAGGTTGTCAAATAAACCTGTTTCTCTGGAGTGAGGAAAGCAATCTGAGAAGTTGTATTCAAACTTGCTCCCAGAAATACAATTTGTTGACAGGGTACTAGGTGAGATTTCTTTTCGTATATGGTGTACCCCAGTGAGTTTAGAAGTTTCTTTATGAATGCCAGATGTTTTAATAACAATTCCTGGCTTTCTGCCTGAATCAGACAATGGTGCAAGTATGGGTATATTTGAATATTTCTCTGCCTGCAAAATGTAATGGCTGGAGCTAGATACTTTGTGTATACCCTGGTCACAATAGATAAGCCAAAGGGAAGTGCAGAGAACTGATAGTGCATAGAGCCTGCCCTGAAACGTAGGTATTTCCTGCAAGATTCCTTTATGTGAATGTGCAGGTAAGCTTCCTTTAAGTCTAAGGTTGTCAACCAGGCATCTTTGCCTAGCATAGGAAACAGTTGTTGAAGTGTTAGCATCTTGAATTTTGGGATTACCAAAAAAGTGTTTAGAATAGAGAGGTCCAGGATAGGACGCCAGGAGCTGTCTTTTCTGGGTACCAGGAAAAGCCTTAAATAAAAACATTGTCCCTTTTCTTCTGCTGGGACAGGTTGAATAGCCCTGATACTTAGAAGAGAGAGAACCTGCTTTTGAGCCTCTGCCCACTGATTTGGGGGTAGGTCTGGCCAACCGTCTGGGGTTGGTGGGGTGTGGAAGTGGAATCGGTATTCTTGGGAAACTATATTCAAAACCCGTTTGTTCTAGGTAATGAGTTCCCAGTTTTTTGCATGTAGGGCAAGCTTTCCTTCTAAGGGAGCAGGCAGCTGAGCAGGGCTTGGAAGGACTAAGGTTAAGTCATTGTGCCATTTTCCCGTAGGGGGGTGTTTTACTACTCCCTGTTTTGGAAGTGGGAGCCCCCCACTGCTTAGGCCTGTGTGTTGCCTGAGACTGTAATCTAGGTGGTCTGCTGATCCTGGGTTTAGGCTGAGAAGGCCTGGAAGAGGCTGGAAAGGACCAATTCTTTGAAGGCCAATGCCTACTAAATCTGGGAGGCTGTACTTGCAGGAAATCTTTAAGAGTTTGCATAGATTTAGCTTTTTCCCTCCATCTTTTTGAGGACTTCTTCTGCTTTGTTGCCAAACAGGAGGTCTTGGTTTAAGGGAGCATCCAGTAATTTAGCTTTAACATGATCTGGCAAGTTTTGCTCCTTGAGCCAAGCATGCCTTCTAAGTACAGACCCAGTGACAGCAGCCCTGCAAGATGCTTCTAAAGAGTCAAAACTACATTGCAAATTATGTTTACCAACTTGTTCTGCAGAATGGATTAAATCCTGTAATTCTTTGCGTTCAGTACAGTCAGGAATCAACATCATTTTCTGTTTAAGTAGTCCTATAATATGCTGCTGGTACTTTAACATATGAAACTGGCAATTTAAAGCCCTAATGGCCAAAGTAGCAGTAGTATATACCTTCTTACCCCATCTGTCCAAGGCTCTAGAATCTCTATCAGAAGGAGTAAAGTTTTTGGCAGCAGTAGCCTTAATGCCCTTTGGTCCTTGGGAAATGGTCTCTGGATCCACAGTAGGATTCTTGAAGAGGAACTTGTGAGAGTCAGGTACTCTAATACCTATCAGGTTTTCTGGGAGCTGGAGGCAAAGTGTCTGGGGAAAGGCTAGATTCCAAGATGACATCATCTACAATGTCCAGAACAGGAGGGACAGCTAAAGGCCTGCATTGAGGGAGGAGTAAGAATTCCCTAAGCCTCTTTTTGGAGTCAGAGTAATCCTGGCTTTCCCAGCGGAAATGCTCCCTACGAGTGTGCAAGGTTTCACCAAAAGAAAAATCCTCTGGAGGGGAAGCAGAGAGAACAGAATCCGCTGCATCAAAATCCTCATAGGTAGATAGGGGCAAATCCTGGTAATCAGAAGAAACAGAAATATCAGATTCCTGATTACAAGAATCAGAAGGAAAATCAGCTCTAGGTCACTTAGAGGGGGGAAGGCTGGCTTCCACTAATTAAGGTAATAAGGTCTTCAGTCATTCTAAGCATTTGTTTTCTAGGCATATGGGCCTGAGCATGCAGTCTGGACATCAGTTTCCTAGGCGTGGGTCGAGATCTAGGCCTGGAGGAAGAAGATGGCATTGGTTTAAAATGCAAGTCTGTAGGCCTGAATACACCCTCAGAAACCAGTGCCTGCACAGTGGCTCCTGACCCATTCAAGGTAGAGACATCCGCAGGTACCATACTCGAAGAAGCATCTCGCGGCATACTAGACTCCAAAAGGGTCTCAGTTGAGGCCTGCGAATCTAAAGTAGCGGGTATCAGGGGCTGCAAAAGCACCTCACTGAGTACCGGCAGAATGGCGACTAGCTTAACGGAAGCTTTGTCGGCAGTTTTGGACCTATGCAGTCTGTCTCTGTCTTTATCCTTACGTTTTTTTCAGAATATTGGTAGTCGGATGGCTTACCGAAGCCATTTCTGGATAGTTATACAGAGTGCCAAAATAATTTGCTGAAAATACAGACCAACAACGAATAGTTTGGGGGTTGAACAAGGCACAAAACCGACAGCAAGGAACGTTGTGGTCTGGGCCTAAGCAAGGAATGCAGTACGAATGAAAATCTTTATGAGGTATTTGCTTTCTGCAGGTAATACAATTATTAACTTTTACTGACATCAGATAAGAGCAAGAAAAAGGATCCCCAATGGGATACTTAGCTTTTTTGAAGACTTCGGTTCTGAAACCCAAAAATGAAAATTTCAGGAGTTGGCTGACTGGCACTTGCGAACTGCTACTGCTTCGGGCACTGCGTGGCACGAAAGACTGATGTAATGGCATCAGCTGCATGTTTTATACCCCTGACGACCTGACATCATGGAATAAGAGACAGCATCCGATGCAGGAATCCAAGACTCTGGTACTCAGGACGGCTGAGGGCTACCTCTACAGGCAGATAACCCAAATGTGATGACTGCAACAGTGAAACACTAAGAACATGCTAAAAAGTAAGGTGCACAAGACAGTGGCGTGACCATTACTACTGTATGGTACAGAAACCTGGGCAGTAAAGGCACAACAGATGAGAAAGCTAGAGGTGATGGAAATGAAGTGCCTTAGAAGGGTGGTAGTATGCACACTGGGACAGACGAAGAAATTATTACATAAGACCAGAAGCCAAAGTAGTTCCAATTGCAGAAAAGATCAAAGAGAACAGATTAAGGTGGTTCAGACACGTGTAGAAAAGTAAAGACAAAGACATGTCCTGGGACCTCTCCTCTTTGGTATCTACTTCTCTGAAGTACAGGCTAACACAGAAGGCCTCTGGCTAATGAAGTTCGCAGACGACTGCAACTAGGAGCCATAGTCAAGTCCCCAAATGATGTGGACATCCTACAGAAGGGCCTCGCTAAGACAGATGCCTGGTGTCAGAGCCATGGCATCAAGCTCAATGCCAAAAAGTGCAGTGTCATCCCCTTTGGTAAAAAATCTGTACCCATTAACTACCACACAGGCAGCAATCTACTTAACACCGAATGTGTGATAAGAGACCTTGGGATGCAGGTGGACAGTAGTCCCTCCTTTGACAGTCACATCACCACAGTAGTCAGGAAGTCCTTCTATGTGGCACACCTCATCATAAAAGGGTTCTCATCCAGGAAAAAAGAGGTCATTGTTCCCCTCTACTCGACACTCATTAGACCCATTATAGAGTACAATGCCCCTTTTGGAATGTACCTCACAAGACATCTGCAGCAGCTGGAAAGGCCACAGAAGTACCTCACAAAGAGAATTACTGGCCTCAAACAAATGCCCTACACTGACTGCTTCAGAAAACCCCAGCTTTACTCTGTAGCATATCACCTACTCCGAGGTGATCTCTGCCTAACATATAAAGCTATGTCAAACCCAGAACTGTTGGACATGCTACACCTAAAGAAATCCCAATCCCTCCAAGCTACACGCTCTAGGGACCTAAACCTTGTCATCACAATAAACAGGACATGATGGAGGGATAGATTCATGTCTCAGAGACTTCCCATACTCTGGAACAGGCTACCCATCTATGCCAAGCAAAGTTCTTCATTAGCACTCTTCAAGAAAACTCTTGATGAGTGGATGGGGAAATAGGAAATACACCCCGGGGATCACTTCTGTGTCTCTGCTCAACAGTGGTACAGGAAAATAACTTTCTTGGGTGGCGTAAACCAGGGAACCTTGTTGGCTAGGCTTACGTAGACCCTTGGGCCGATAGCCTAGTACTTACCTATGAACAATCTGGTGAAGATGATTTGGGACAGACAGGATGAAGCTACGGGCAAACGAGGACATCCTGTTGAAGAAGGTAGGAGTGTGGCATTGAATTGAGAGACATTCTCCTGCGTCTGCCAAAATATTTCTAAGTTTTGCCAGGTTTTTGTGTGTTGTGAACATTTCTCAGGGTTAGTAAGCTTATTTCCAATGATTCCTGATATTGATGGAATTCTTACTTCTGCTATAAAGCATTTGTTACTGCATTTGAACTCAAAGCCACTTTGTTTTACATTTGGAGGGGTCTTTTGCACTCTGGTGGAATCGGAGAGCTAAATTCAAACCATCTAAGGTGGGAACGACTGGTCAATAACATATTGTGTTTTTATCTGATTGGCCTGAGGGTTTAACTTTATCAAAGTCTTTCATTCTGCTGGTATAAAAGCTTGCATAAAATCAAATCTCTCCAGTTTAAAATCCTATATAGGAAATGCTCTCCATAGTCTCCCACTGTTCACAGCTGCTCGAACAGCTCCCAGGTTGTGCAGAGGGTACTACCACTGCAGGTCAACTAATAGTACACCCTTACACTTTGACCTTTAAGTGACTCTCCCTTACTTCTTCCCATCTAGGAATTGTGTTTTCTTGCCTTACACAGCATAGGCTAGATTCCAATCTGCTGAATCTATCACTGTGCTCTTAAACATGCCATCTTACATTAAGAGGGTCTCCCTGCACCCTTGTGGCAGACGTGTGTAGCTAAGGGCCCATCTGAGTTGGTTATTTCTGCAGAAAGGCTCAGTTTGGGTTTTTCTCCTTGGTATTAAAACTGTTTTAAATTTGTCTGTATTGTGTGGACTTGCGCTCAGTTTACCAGAGCTGCTCAACGTTTGGCAACTTTAGCCAGAGCTCTGGAGTGCATCTGCATTGAAATCCAAGGCATACACTGAAAAAAAATGAAAAATAAGTACATTTTAAGCAAGTACTGCACTTTGTTAACTGTATTTAATTGAATTACAGCTTCATTGTTGCTGTTTGTGACTCGGTCCAGCTAGCCCACTTCCTTCCCAAATACCACATACAGAAAAATCCTACCACAATGGATGGGCAGTTTCTCATTATTTCTCCTGCCAGCTTGCCTGACATGGGCATCTTGAAGCAATGTAGCAAATGCTTCATGTATACTGACAACATGTACTCCCTAAAGCAAACAAACACCCTATGTGAGAGATGCAAATACACAGTGGAACTGGAGAAAATTCTCTCACATAAAAACAAACTAGACATCAAACAGACTGTCAAGCACACATGCTTCACCTCTCACAGAAAATAAGGTCATGACACATAAACCCACATATGCAGAGATACTCACTAAAAGCTTACCAAAAGAACAGAGACCTACACAAGGCATACTACCCACACTCATCACTAAGCAAAAAGAAACTACTACACACATCAACACACGTACATGTCTCAACAAATAAGCTCGAAGGGCAAAACACATTAAATGTCTCGGTTATAGAGGACTCCATAATAAGACAGATAGATGTTCCCCTCATCAGACTGGATAAGGAGAATGTCATGGTCAGATGCCTATCAGGTGCCAGGATCCGACAAATCATGCATGCACGCAAGTGACTCAAAAACAAGTACCGGTAAAACCTTTGTCATAGTCCATGTGAGAGTGAATGCCTTGAGATGTACCTCTCTGGACTATCTGAAGAGAGACATGATAGAATTCTCTGATTATGTGTCCCAGAGAGGTATGTCCCTAGTTCTAAGCAGTAGCCTTCCCTCACCCAAGATGATGCCACAACATAAACAAAAAATGATCGACTTCAACAATAGGCTCAGCTTCTGGTGTCAGTCTAGGGGGATCCAGTATCTGTCAGCCTGGAGGATATGGTAGACAGAGCTCGCAGCTTTGCTAGAGATGGTCTGTTCCCCCTAGGCTTTCGGATACTGGCAAAGGCCCTTGCCTCAACATAGTGTCTTTTCAGGCAATGTCAAAAGAACAAAGTTTCCAACATAACAAAATCTAATCAGGAGAAAAGTACAGTTTTGTACCTACCATAAATGTAGATGTTCGAGTGTATACACTGCTGCAGTCATTACACTTGGGTTATCCTGCCGTCAGGCGGTTCCCCAGTCGGCCTGAGTTCCAAAATCTTGGTCCGGCGTCGGTTGCTGTCACCTCCTCCCTGACATCAGTGCGACAGGGGTATATAAGATGCAGCCGACGCCATTTTCTTCAGTTTTTCTTGCCCCAGATGTCAGGTGCCCCCAAAAAGGTAGGCTATTTCAATTGCTAATAAAACATAAGTAAAGCAATCAACAACTTTCAGATACCAGCAAATTCTCCCCATAGGTAGTAGAGGGTAGGGAAGATAGGTACGTACCAGCAAGTAAGAGGGGATGTAGGGAGGCTAACCTGGACTGCAGCAGTGTATACACTCGAACATCTACATTTATGGTAGGTACAAAACTGTACTATGTTCATCATGTTACACTGCTGCAGTCATTACACTTGGGTAGAATCCCAAAGCTGAGGTAGGGTGGCTGGTACTATAAGGCATTAGGGGTGGCTATAAGGCCCTGCAGCACTGCAGTGGCGAAGCCAGCTCTGGATTTAGAGTATAGAGGCATATGGTAGTGCTTGGTGAAGGTATGTACAGAACTCCAAGTTGCTGCTTCCAAAATGTCCTTGGTAGGTACTCCTCTGAGGTAGGCAGTTGAAGTGGCTGCTCCCCTGGTGGAGTGAGACCTAAAGCTGTTAGGCACAGGTGTTCCATGGTGTGTATAGCAAAAACGTGTACAGTGTCCTACCCATTTTGAAATGGCTCTTCCCTGTGCTCCTGCAGCATATGCTACCAATAATTGCTCAGATTTTCTGAAAGCTTTGGTTTTGTCCAAGTAGAAGCATAACTGCCTGTGTATGTCCAAAGAAATGCAGTACTCTCTCCCCTTTATTCTGTGGATTTGGATAAAAAGTTGGCAAATGGATAGTTTGATTGAGAACCACACTTGATACCACCTTTGGCATAAAATTAGGGTTAGTTCTTAAAGACGCCCTGTCTTGGTGGAAAATGATAAATGGCTCCACTGCCATTAGTGCCTGTAACTCTGAAACTCTTCATGCTGATGTTATTGCCAGGAGTAGAGCAGTTTTCCAAGAGATATATTTTAAATCTGCTGTGTTTGCTGGCTCAAAAGGAGGTAAAGTTAATTTTTCCAACACGAAGTTGAGGTACCAAGTTGTGAGTAGGTGCTCTACGGGGTGGTCTTATGTTTTTAGCCCCTATGACGTACTGTTTTTGCAAAGGATTAGAGAAAATTGGTGGATCTGTGTTGTAATGAACAGAGATGGCAGAGGCGTAGATCATGATGGATGAAAAGGAGAGGCTTTTGTCCAGCATCTCAGTTAAATATTGTAGTATCCGAGGAATATTTGGGACAAGAGGGTCAAGGCTGTGAGCCTGGTTCCAGGCACAGAATCTCTTCCATTTATCCGAATAGGCTTTTCTGGCACTAGGTCTTCTGGCCTCCAGAATGACATCCATAACAGCTTTGGAGAGAGAGGCATTGTTTGCTTGACTAGGTAATCTTCCATGTCGCCTGGTTTAAAGTCTTTAGCTGGCTGTGAAGTATCTGATTGTTGTGCTGAGTCAGCATATGTGGTATTTGAGGCAAAATCCAGGGTGGTTCTTGTGCTAAGTTATTTAAGATTGGGTACCAGTGCTGGCGTGGCCAGTCTGGTGCAATCAGGATCATCTTTGGCTCTTCCTGCCTGGCTTTGATGAGTACCTCTGGAAGGAGAGGCAGTGGTGGGAAAGCATATACTTGTAGGTTTTTCCAGCTGAATGAGAGGGCATCCACTTTCCATGCTTGTGGATGGTAAGTCCTTATGCAGAATTTCTGTAGCAGGCAGTTCATTGGGGATGCAAACAGATCTATGTCCGGGCTTCACCATTTCTGTGTTATCATTCTGAATATTTGTGGATTCAACTCCCATTCGCGGGGATCCATGATGTTTCTGCTTAAGTCATCTGCAGTGTGTTTTTCTCTCCTGGCAGGAATTGTGCTTGCAGATGAACCTGATAGTTTAGAGCTGTGTTCCACAAGTTCATGGCTTGTCTGCAGAGTGGGTAAGAGTGAGTGCCCCCTTGCTTGTTTATGTACCACATAACTGTGGTGTTGTCTGTCTTTAATAGTAGTTGTTCTGGATGTAGCAGGTCCTTGAAGGCTATTAGGGCATTTTGTACAGCTAGCATTTCTTTTTGATTGATGTGAAGATGCCTTTGTTCTTCGGGCCACCTGCCCTGAATACATTTTCCTGCCATGTGTGCTCCCCAGGGGTAATCCGATGCATCTGTTGTCAGTGTTTGCCTGGCTGTGGGTTGAGTAAAAGACTGTCCCTTGTTGAGGTGACAAGCTTGAGCCCACCATCAAAACTCCTGTTGCAGGCAAGGAATTAGTGGTATAACTGTTTCCAAACTTTGACAGTGTTGAGACCAGACACTCTTTAGGTACCATTGTAGTTTCCTCATATGCAGCCTGGCATATGGAATTAGTAGTATGCAAGATGCCATGTAACCCAAGGCCTGCAGAATTTTTCTTGCAGGGAGTTGGGTTCTTGTTGCCATCAATTGAAAATATTGAGTCAGATGTCCTTGCTTGTCTGGCGTGAGATAAGCCATCTGGGCCATTGTATTTAAGCTGGCACCCAGGAATATCATATCTTGTGAGGGCACTAGTTTTGACTTCTTTTCGTTTACTGTGTACCCTAGGCAACTTAATAACTGTTTCACAAATGCCAGATGCTGTAGAAGAATGTCCTTGTTCTCTGCTTGAATCAGGCAGTCGTCCAGGTATGGATAAATTTGAATTTCTTTTTGTATTTAAAATGCAATTACTGGTGCCAGGCACTTTGTGAAGATCCTGGGCGCAGTAGATAAGCAAAAGGGCAGTGCAGAGAATTGATAGTGCATTGAACCAGCTATGAATCTGAGGTACCTACTGCAGTTTTGTCGGACAGGGACATGCAGGTATGCCTCCTTGAGGTCCAATGTTACCAGCCAAGCTTTCTTGCCCAGCATGGGAAGACGCTACTGTAGTGTCAACATTTTGAATTTTGGAACATCCAGGTAAGTGTTTAGAGAAGAAAGATTCAGAATGGGCCTCGAGGCTTTGTCCTTTCTGGGAACCAGAAAGAGTCCTGAGTAAAATCCTTGTCCTTGCTCCTGTGGTGGTACCCTTTTGAATAGCTCTCATGTCCATGAGTGCTGTAATTTGTTTTTGAGCCTCTGCCCATTGATTTGGTGGCAGGTTTGGCATTCCTTTTAACCTTGGCAGAGTGTGAAAGTGGAACCTGTAACCTTGAGATACAATGTTATGAACCCATTTGTCTTTGGTAATCATATGCCAATTGTGATAGAAAAGTGCCAGTTTTCCTCCTAAGGGGGCTGCCAAGAGAGAGCTGTTTGGCAGCTGTAGTGGGAAGTCATTGGGGGTGTTTTCTATAAGGTTGTGGCCTGTCTTCCCCTTCTTTCTGGCCTGATGCACCCCATTGTCGAGGCCTGTAGGGACCTTGTGGTTGACCACTGTCTCGTGGACGTCTGCATCTGCTCCTTTGGGGTCTGCCTGAAGCTGGAAAGGACCAATTCTTTGTTGGCCAATTTCTGCTAAATCGAGGAGGCTGAACCTGTAAGAAATCCTTCACCGTTTGCATAGATTTTGCCTTATCCTCCATTTTCTTTAATACCTCTTCTGCCTTAACTCCAAATAACACATCCTGCTGTAAAGGTGCATCCAATAGTTTTGCTTTAACATGATCTGGTAACGTATGCTCTTTTAACCAAGCATGTCTTCTAATGACAGAACCTGTAACAGCTGCTCTACAGGAGGCCTCTAAAGAATCAAAACCACATTGCAAAGTGTGTTTCCCCACTTGTTCAGCTGCATGCAATAAATCCTGCATTTCCTTTAAATTAGGAGGATCTGAATCTGGAAGCATTTTTTGTTTCAACTGAGACATCAAAAACTGCTGATATTTTAACATGTGAAACTGGCAATTTAAGGCCCTCATTGCTAAAGTTGCAGACGTATATACTTTCTTCCCCCATCTGTCCAATGCTCTGGTATCTGTCAGAGGGGACTGGATTCTTTGCTGATGAGGCCTTAACCCCTTTGGGTCCCTGAGAAATAGTTTCAGGGTCGGCAACAGGGCTTTTATAAAGAAATTTGTGTGAGTCAGGGACTCTGTAGTATCTGTCAGGCTTAACTGGGGCTGGAGGCAAAGAATCAGGATTTAAGCTGGATTCAGTATGCACATCATCCACTATATCTAACACTGGCGGAATAGCAAGGGGTCTGTGTTGAGGTAATTAAAGGAAGTCTCTGAGCCTTTTCTTGTATTCTGAGTAATCCTGGCCTTCCCAATGGAAATGCTCCCTCATGGTATGTAAGGTTTCACCAAAGGAGTAGTCTTCAGGCGGAGAGGCTGATGGAATTGATTCCTCAGCATCAGAATCCTCATAAGGAGGTAAGGAGTATTCTAGGTCTGAGGATGAATCTGAAGAGATGGATACCTGGTTGGATGAGTCATAGTCTGCAGCCATTCTAGGCCTTTTATCAGTAGGGGGATGGGAACCCCTGATCAGAGTAATTAGGTCTTCGGCCATTTTGAGCATTTGTTTCTTAGACATGGAGGCCTGTCCTGGAGAATGCTGTAATTGTTTCTTTGTTTTTAAAACAGGTTTAGACTTAGCAGAAGATTTAATGCTTAACTGGGTAGGTCTGAAAACACCCTCTGAGGCTGGGGGTTGTTCAACTACTCCGGATCCCTCTGAAGGGGTAGTTTCGGTAGTCTGAATACCTTGTGCGTCGGAAGGCCCAGCCATCTCCACATGGGAGTCAGAGGTGGCCTGTGGTTCTACAGAAACGGTCGTCAGGGGCTGTGGAGGTGCCTCGCTGAAAACCAGAGAACCGGTGACTGGCCTAGAAGATGCTTTGTTGTCAGTTTTGGCCCGCGGATGCCTATCCTTGTCTTTGCGCTTTTTATGCATTCCGGTCGTCGGAAGTTCCGACGGCATGATATAATTAAATTTTCTGCCAAAATAATGTCGGGCAAAATCAAACCGACGTTTAATAGTGCGCTTATTAAACCTAGCACAAAACCGACAACCAGTGACGTCGTGGTCTGGGCCTAGGCATGGGATACAATAAGAATGAAAATCCTTATGAGGTATTTGCTTCCCACAAGAAATACAGTTATTAACTTTTACTGACATTGGTCTGAGGCAAGAAAAAGTTTCCTCAACGGGGTACTTAGCTTTGTAGAAGACTTCAGTTCTGGATTCGGAATGAGGTTCTGGATTTGGAATGAAAATCTCAAGAGTCGGCCGACAGGCACTTGCTAATTGCTTTTGCTTCAGGCACCGCGCGGCAAGAAAGACTGAAGAAAATGGTGTCGGCTGCATCTTATATACCCCTGTTGCACTGACGTCAGGGAGGAGGTGACAGCAACCGATGCCGGACCAAGACTTTGGAACTCAGGCCGACTGGGGAACCGCTTGATGGCAGGATAACCCAAGTGTAATGACTGCAGCAGTGTAACACGATGAACATCTCAGGGTTGAGCTGCTTAATGCTAGAAGTTTAAACATAAAACTGCACTCCCTGGAAGCACTCCTCACCTTGGAGGATACTGACATCTGTGCAGTTACCGAGACATGGTTCAAGGCCACTGAGAGCATCCCAGCTGTGCAAGGCTGCATTGCCTTCCACACATTCAGACCTCAAAATGAGCATGAAGGAACGAAAGGTGGAGGTGTATCCATCTTCATTAAAACCAAACACACTTAGAGACTGGTCAAACACCATGATGCTGTCAAACTACTCCACGTCCAATTAACTATTGGAAAAGTACCATACCACATCATTGCTAACTATAGATCCCCCACCATGAACCAGGATAAACACACCGCCTACCTTGATTTACTGGAATCCCTAGCCATACAGCCCAACACCTTAGTCATGGGAGATTTCAACTATCCTTCAATAGACTGGGGGACATACACGAGCAAAAACACACTCGCCCAGAGGTTCCTGGACTTTGCTAACACAAACGCTCTGGAACAGATAGTGTGCACCCCCCCCCCCCCTCCAGGGGCTCTAGTGTTCTGGACATAGTACTCAACAACATGGGGGATCACTGTCCTTCCCCATGCGTGATGCCCTCCCTGGTTAGGCCAGACCACAACTCAGTCTTGTTTGAAATAACTACTGAAACAGACACCCTCACAGGAACAAAAATTATAAAAAAAAAAATTTACCAAAGCTAACTACAGCCTACTAAACAATGTACACCACCCACAACTGCAGACAACAATGATCACTACATAGAAGTGTATGCAAATGCCCTGTACAAACACTTAAATGACTGCATAAACTCTGCTGTAGCTGACCGGATCAAAACCAGGTCTTCCCGTAAAAACAAGCCACCCAAGTATAAACAGATTATATAACCGGAAGAAACTGTTATCCCCTCTTGCTTTTAAACATCAGTTTGCAGAGAAAGAATTCCCCTACTAAGCCTAAAGAAAATCAGAAATCTTGTAAAATCTTCTAATTATGAAAACTAAAATTACATTCCTAGCCAAGGATAATCATAAGGCATTCTTTAACTACATCCGAAGTCTAAAAGGGAATGCCTAGCTATATGCCAAACTGGTTGTAGATGGGACCACTCATACTACACCGGTAGATATTGCCAACCTGCTAGCTGACAGATTCAGCGCAAACTTCACTCCCCTATTCCCACTTACCATACATCCCAAAGCATACTTGATACCGGTCTTCTGCCTAGAATCTCTAGAGATCAGATCTAAGTGCTTCCCAAGGCCAAAAACATGGCCTCAATGGGACCAGATAATATCTCAGGTTGTTTACTAAACAACATAAAACAAGAGCTAGCAAACTCACTTTGTGTTCTCTTTAATCACATCTTGAGAACTGGTTGTGTTTAGATTAGGTCATGCTTATTAAACCTGGTAGACTTCTTTGAGAATGTCACCAAAGCCATGGACGAAGGTAAGACAGTGCACACAGTCTATCTTGACCTTGCCAAGGCTTTCAACACAATTCCCCATGCTGACATCATTGAGAAACTCCCAGAAAGGGATCAACCCTTATGTTACTAGATGGGTAGCCAGTTGCCTCACTGACAGAACACACACTGTCAAAATTGGTGACTCCCCCAGCACCAGTAGACCCAGCACCAGTGGTGTACCACCAGGTCTTTGCTGGGCCCCTTACTGTTTGGCATCTATTTCTCAGAAGTCCAGGCCAAACTAGATGGCCTTTGGCTCACCAAGTTCGCTGATGACTGCAAACTGGGAGCAATCACTGAGTCCACCAATGATGTCAACATACTAGAAGGGCTAACACAAAAAAGAAGTTATGTTCTTACCATAACGTTCCATCTGTGTTGTCGATCTTCATTCATTCTTGACTGCTGGGTTCAGGTTCTGATCCTCGGAACCAACGCAGCGATTATAACAAGCTTGCGCCAGCCAGAAACACTCAAGCCAAGGCTACCCATACTGCCTCTCTTCCCTTCCCCTCAGATCAAGTTTTGCACTTAAAGTAGAAAATCATGGAAACTTTGTGTGAGCAACAATCCTACTAGGATCCAAAGACTAGTTTTGAACCGCCAGGAGTCTTTTGGAGAGGGGGATAGGAAAGTGGGATGTCAAGAAAGAATGAAGATTGGTTAACACCGATGGAGCGTTATGGTAAGAACATAACATCTTTATCTGATGTTGTCAATCTTCATTCATTTTTGACTGTTGGGACTGAGTCCCTAGCTACTTTAGACCTTGGGAGGCCCTAGGGAAGGATATTCCTGAGCACCATAGAGCCAAAGGATACTCTTCCCCTGGAGACCGTATCCAATCTGTAATGAGTGATAAAGGTATGGGGGGTAGCCCAAGTTGCAGCTGCACATGTCATCTACAGAGGATCTACAATGAAAAGCTACTGAAGTGGAAACAGACCTGGTAGAATGTGTCTTCATTTTTGTTGACAAGTCCCGATTATTCTGGCTAATCTGGCTATAAATTAAAGTAATGTAATCTCTCAACCATTCTGATAAGAGTAACGTTTGGAGCTGGTTTGGTACCTGAAAAAGACAGAAGCAGTTGGTCTGATTTTCTAAATGGCTTTGTTCTATCCAGATAAAAATGTAATTGTCTGTGTATGTCCAACAAATGCAAGCAATATTCTCCTTTGTTTCAGAAATTTGGGAAAAAGACTGCTAAATCTATGGTCTGATTAATATTGGAATCTGACACTACTTTGGGTAGAAAGGAGGGATTAGTTCTGAGTGATACTCTCTCCTTTTGAAAAATGACATATGGATGGTTAACACACACAGCTTGCAACTCTGAAATTCTCCTGGCTGAAGCAATGGTTACCAGGAATAGAGTCTTCCAAGATAAAAACTTGATATCACAGGTTGCTGCTGGCTCGAAAAGGCTGACAGACCAAACATTGCAAGACCAATGTTAAATTCCAAGGCGCTATCACTGTCTTTCCCTGAAAATGCCCCCACCCCATCAGGGATGCATCCATGGTCACTACGGCCTTGGGCTGAGGGGGAAAAGGGGCAGTTCCATAAACTGTCCTCTGGCTTCATTCACCAATATTAATCTTGCTTGCATCAGTTGGTTATGTGGATTGGGTGGGACACTGGGTGGGTTAACAGTGACCACTGTGATGCCAGAAGCCACTGAAGCATCCTCATGTGGTACTTCGACAGAGGAACTAGGGTGATTGTTGCTGCCATGGACCCAAGGAGCTGTAAGACCAGATGAGATGGAACTTTGTCTTGAGAGAGTATCACTTGAAGTTGTGACCTTAACCTTACCAGTCTGTGAAGAGGAAGAGCAGCCATGCAGGAGTTTGTGTTTAGTCTTGCTCCGATGAATTCTATGCCCTGTGTGGGGGATAGTATTGACTTTTCCCTGTTTACTGAGATGTGCAAGAACTCTGCAAGCCTTAGAACTGAGTCCAAGGTGGAAAGCAGCAGTTGCCTGGTGGGGGCAGTAAGGAGCCAATCGTCTAAATTTGGAAACACACGGAATCCCTGCAGGCTTAAGTGAGCTACTACCACTGCCATGTATTTGGTGAACACCCTCTGGGGGCTGTGGTGAGACCAAAGAGCAGTGCTCAAAATTGTTAATGACTGGCTAATAGCTGGAAGTGGAGGTATCTTCTGGAGTGTTAATCCATTTTTATGTGGTAATACACATCCTAAAGATCTACAGAGCACATCCAATCATCTTTCATAGGTTTCATAGGTTCATACAAGGCTATCTGCCCTGGGGCAATTATAAGCCTAGCCCGATTCTGTATGGCTTGATTTGAGTATACTGTGCCCTTTTTAAGGTTTAGTTTACTGTGCCTCTGTCTAATAGTGACACGGGAGTAATCCCTGGGACAATCCTACTATCCCCCATCCACTTATCGAGATTCCTCTTGAAGAGATTCAGTGAGGTGCTCTGCCTCACATGAACTGGAATTCTATTCCAGAGCGAAGGGAGCCTCTGGGTTATGAACCTGTCCCTCCAGCAAGTTCTATTTATTTCTGTGCTGAGGTTCAAGTCCCACGAGCGTGTGGCTCTAAGGGATTTAGATTTACTGAGGTGGAGCATGTCCATTAATTCTGGATTTGACATAGCTTTGTATGTCAGGCATAGATCGCCTCGAAGTAGGCGGTATGCAACTGAGTAGAGCTGGAGTTTTTTTAACCGAGCAGCATATGGCATCTGTTTGAGACCCTTGATCCTCTTGGTGAGATACTTTTGGGGTCTTTCTAATTGCTGCAGGTGTCGGGTAAGGTACATCCCAAAAGGGGCATTGTATTCTATGATGGGCCTGATGAGGGATGAATAAAGGCACGATTACCTCTCTTGATCTAGATGTGAAACCCTTCGTGATGAGGTGGGCTATGTAGAAGGTCTTTCTAACCACTTTGGCAATGTGGTTTTCAAAGGAAAGATTGCTATCAACTTGGGTCCCCAGGTCCCTAATAACTTTCTCTGTACTTAATGGGTTCCTGCCTATGTGGTAATTTGTGGGCACATTGTTTTTGCCAAAGGGTATGACTATACATTTTTGGCATTTAGCTTTAAACCATGGCACTGGCACCAGTTATCTGTCTCTGTGAGACCTTTTTGAAGGATGTTTGTGTCAGCTGGAGAGTTGATTATGGCACCCAGTTTGCAGTCGTCTGCGAACTTGGTGAGCCATAGTCCTCCCACGTTTGCCTGTACCTCGGAAAAGTATATACCGAACAAGAGTGGTCCCAGGACAGAACCCTGTGGGACGCCACTTGTGACCGGTTTCAAGTCTGACATGGCTCCAGCAACTCTCACTCTGTGGGTTCTGTCTTTGAGCCAGTTTGCCACCCATCTTGTGACATAGGAGTTTATATTTAAGCTGGATAGCTTATCTATGATGCCCGAGTGGGGTATTGTGTCAAATGCCTTTGCAAGGTCCAGATAGGCTGTGTGGACTACCTTCCCTTCATCTATGGCTTTGGTGACTGTTTCAAAGAAGTCAACCAGGTTCAAAAGGCAGGATCTGCCCTTGACAAAGCCGAACTGGGTAGGATCTAGTGTCTGTAGGTCCCCAATGTCTTTGTTTATGAGCTCCATGATGATCCTCTCCATAGCCTTGCAGACTAAGCTAGTCAGGCTTATGGGGCGATAGTTTCCAGGGTCCGTAGAGGCTCCACCTTTGTGGAGTGGGACCACTGTTGCTGTACGCCATTCTGTGGGCACATATCCTGTAGTAATGCTGAGATTGTATAGCTGTTTTATTTGAGGGATTAGTTCCTCTTGGAGTTCATGTAGGACGCAACCTGGGACGCCATCTGGTCCCATGGAAGCAGTGTTTTTTGCTTTGGAGAGGGCAGCCTTCACCTGAGCATCTGAGATGTTTGGGAGGCAGCCCTCTTCCGGGATAGATACTTGCTCTTTGGGGGTGGAGAAGTTTGCACTGAACCTGTCTGCCAGGATATTGTCGATGTCTGTGGGTTCAGTGTATTTTTGTCGCTTAGAATCAACTCAGAACAAGTCTGGGAGTTGCATCCCAGGTTTCTAACATAACTGAAAAAAGCCTTATGACTGTCTTTGGTGTCCTGTGCAATTTTTCTCTCGAAGCTGGCCTTGGAGGATTTTATGAGGGATCGTAATTTTTTGCTAGTACTGATCAGAGATGCCTTCCCTATTAGGGATTTTGCTCTATCATGTAGTAGCTTCCTCCTTCTGTTGTACAGTTTATTTATGGCAGGGGTCCACCAGACCGGACGCCTGTCTTTGGATGATTGGGTCTTGGTTTTGTTTGGGATAGCATGATCCATGCATTCCTGGAGATGTCCGTAGAATGCATTTATATAGGATTCTGCAGTTTGGGCCATAGTTTCCACTGGCCCTGGGGCCTTGAAGGATTCCACTTTGGTTTTGAGAGGTGAGAAGTTCGCTTTTGAGAAGTTTTTCACTGTGGTTTTCTGGGCTGGGGGTGGGGTCGGGATGTGGACATCCAGTGAAATTAATTTATGGTCTGATCTTACCAATGAGGGATATACTTCTGGTGTGGAGCATAGAGTCCCCATGTTGGTAATGATCAGGTCTAGTATGTTGTCCCCTCTTGTGGGAGTAGTGACTAGTTGTTCCATAGCATTTGAGTTCATAATTTCCAGGAATCTCTGGGCTAAGGTGCTGGGGCTTGAGTAGTGCTCCCAGTCAATGTTTGGGTAGTTGAAGTCGCCCAATATAATGGTGTTCATAGAGATCTTAATGTTTACCAATGTTTTCAGGAAAATTCAACACACTTGGTAAAATCAGGCCGTGCTCCATATAGAAGAGAGAACAGTAAGAATATTATGTATGACATTAAGTATACTAGTGACATTGAAAAATTGATTAGGATCATCAGAGGGAACTGGAAAATTTTGCTTTCAGATCCTTTTCTCTCACAATTAGTTGGGGAGAAACCCACTTTTAGATTTAACAATTGTATGAATGTAAAAAGACTGCTCTGCAAAGAGAAATTGGATATAGTCTCTGTTGACATAAGGGCTCATATTAAAACAGGTACCTATGCATGTGGTAAATGTTCATCATGTAAATATATTAGTAAAACACAATGTTTGAAGATTCCAGGTATTAGCTTAACCTTTAAGCCTACCTTTTATGCTACATGTAACACACAGAATGCAATCTATCTTGCAACCTGTAACCAATGCAATGGATATTATGTAAGCATGACATCACGTAGACTCAGGGATCGGGTCTACAATCATGTCTATGACATAAGGAAGAACAACCTTACCAATGCTTTGGCCATGCATTGTTGTGATAGACCCCAGCATAGCTTCAGTTTTCAGGTCTTGCAAGTTATAAATCCAAATAGGAGAGAAGGTGACCATATAGGTACAATAGAGATGTTTGAGCTAAGGTGGATTCTAAGGTTAAAGGCCCATATACCACCTGGGCTTAATACTGCAGTTAGTATCCGCCCTGCCCTTTTAGGATCCTCATGACATGACAATCATATACATGAATATCTTTTTTGCAATAAACTCAGTGTGCCTATACGGCCTATTTTTCTAGGCATTTTTTCATTAACCCGGCTGTAGTATTTTTACCTTGATAACATCCTTGGCATGGTTGCTAATAACCATTGTTTATAATATGACCTATTTTATGCAATGGATGCCTTGAGGTATATTAAGATAGTATTAATTATTAATATAATATAAGCCCTACAAATCTATACTGTTTAGTAATAGTAGGCTATTTAAGAAGATACATCTAGTTTTATTTATTATTTATTAAGATAATGTGAATAATTAGGCTAGCACATGTTAGTGAATGGCATTGATTAAATTCGAGCTAGAGATGCATAATATAATAAGTGGCAGAAAATATGCAACTATTATATATATATGTACACATGACGGGAATGTGGCTTGGTTTTACCGGCATTGAATCTGTCATGATGTTTGCTAAGAATTTTAACGGACTTGTTGCAACATATCCTATAGTTGCCTGCTGTTGCTTCGTAGACATTTGATATTTGGGAACAAAGCTTAAAGAATGTTTCATACCTAGTTGATATAATTTTAACTAAATATTTTACCTATGAAAGGCAAACATGTTAGATGATTCCTTAACATCACACCAATATGTATGGATTGCTTTAGTAGGTGTAGCCTTTGATCGGCAATGGGACATAATGAGAAACACCTCGCACCGGGTTTAAGTTGGCGAAACAGAGGCAAATAGAAACTTCTTGGGCTGCTCTAAGGACTATATCCTAACATGGGCATTAAGAAAGTTATAAATGCAATGTGATTTTAAATATTGTTTGCAGGTCTTATTTCTTGCTATTATTGATTTATAATATGTTGTATAACAGGAAGCTATATGTTTTAATACTTTATAGTGAATATCAGGAACGTCTATGTATCCATTATGAAAAATCGCACAATGGTTGTCACTTTAATTGTAGGGATCACTGATTAATTGATTGTATAATTGGTGATGATTTTTATATATAAGTAGTAGGTTTTCTTGTGAATGTTGTAACCTGATGAAGCGCACTTGTGTGCGTGAAAGCGCTTGTTTTTATCAAAATTAAACAGTTTTATAGATTGTTCGTGGTGGTTCCTAGCAGTTTCTTGTCTTCAATGTTTTCAGGAAAGCCGAGTGGGATTCCTGACTTTTAGAGGGTGGTCTGTAGGATGCTATAAACTGAAAAGCAGTCTTTCCCACTGTTAGTTGCACATGGATGGTCTCCAATACTTCGTGCAATGCCACTAACCTGGAGGTGTGGATATCCTTGATAAATATGGAAACTCCCCCTCCTTTTGTGGTTCAGTCCGGGTTTTGGGGCCGAAAAGCATGATATGAGGTATAGCCTGGTACTGTAGTTTCTACAGTTCTGTAGTTTCTACAGAAAAGGAAGGCTAGACTGAACCATGACCATTTGGAATTCTGTCTGTTGAACAAATTTGTTCAGTACACAGACCTATTGGCCTCCAGTCCCCTGTCCTTTTTTGGCAATAAAATGACTAGAGTAAAATCTGGATGGTATTTGGTCTGGTGGGACTGTTTGGATGACACTTTTTTTTGGAGAAGCTTTTGACTGGGTGGAACATCAAGGATTCGCCTTTGTTGGTTTGGGGTAAAGATTGAAGGGGATATGGTATCCTCTGATAATTATTGTCTGCACTCACAAATCCCATGTTATTGTGAGACAGGCTGAAAGGTGCAGACAGAATCTTCCTGACTACTTCCAAAGGTAAGCAATTGGGTCACTACTCGGGAGCAGCGGTAGGGTTGTCCAGATAAAGAATCCTTGGAACCATGATTGCGCAGGCCCCGTCTGCCACGAGAGGGGCTTCTTCCCAAAGAGTTCCCCCCTCTGCCCTGGGAGGAATACTCGTCACATATGTCCAAAAAAGATCCTTGGGACTTTCTGAACCACATTTTCCACTCCTCTGATTCCTGGAAAGTCATTGAGGAGTGGAAAAATGCACTCCCACAGCAGAAGGGGTCTTTCCGTCCTTCGCACACCTGGCTAATGTCTCTCTGACTTTTGGGCCAAATAACAAAGTAGCATCAATAGGAGCACTGATAAAGGAAGACTTGAAGGGACTGCAAAGTCAAAAGCGCATCCAGGCATGACACCTAATAGCAACGCCTGTACCCGCTGCCCTGGACGTCCCTTCGGCTGTATATGCAATAAGCCATATGGACGAGTTGGAGATAAGACTCTAGGGTGGCAAGCTGGGAGGCAACCTTATCCTGGACCTCGTCAGACACTGCACCTGCTAAGGTCTCTGAAAGCTCAGTTATCAGATCTCTTTGGAGTTGTGTGAAGTGAGGCAAAAAATTCAAGGACGTATGGCGAAGGTCATTGAAACAAAGACCTGCTTCCCAAATCTGTCCATTCTCTGGGACTTGCGATTTGGAGGATGGAGAGCTGAACTCTCCTCGGTGAGTTCCTTTTTTTGGCAGCTGCCACCACCATGGCATTCACTGCTAGACCCTTCGACCAGTGGGGCTGATTCTCAGGTGCTGAAAGAATTTTGTCTGGTCTCTGGGGAATTGGCTCTATAGTATCAGGAGCCTTCCACGCATGCTGCACGATGAGTTTGATCAGTTCATCAACAGGTGGGGTCACCCAAGCAGTAGAAGGCCAGGCATGAAAAACCTGCAAGAAAACAGATTCCTTGGAAGATAGGTTTGTGGATTTCCAATCATTCCTCTGTTTTAGAATTTCCAGGATGTCTCCGAAGGAGACATCTTCAGGGGGTGACCCCTCCTCTTCATCAAAATCTGTAGCCTCAGTGTCTGATTCTTCTGAAGAATCCAGGTGTTTCCTCTTGCACAATCTCTTATGGGGTGGGCTCTTCAGGGGGAAGGTCTGAGGAGGACTCCGAAGTGGGACCCTGCAATGCGTTATCTTGCTGCTCTTGTGCCTGCTGCCCCAAGGCAGCAGATTGTGTCAGCTGTGAGCCAGAGGATACATAAATGTGACACTCTGATGGGGATGGTGCCAAATATGACCTTGCAGAGGCCAGGGCTCTCTCCATAATCTGGAAGGCAGGCCCGCTTGAAGAGGGATGGGAGCCTGGAACAGAGAAAGACAACTTCAGAACCGGGGTCACACCCCGCTCTGACGAGCCGCCCTCCAGAGTAGGAGCCGTGAGAGGACTTGTAACCGCCAGGGCACTAGGAACCATAGATGGCGCAGTGGAAAAATTCTGAGCCAATCCAAGGATCCCCAGAGCCGGCAGCCAAGTCACGGTCCCATGAGTGGCTGTAGACCAAAGAGTCGGTTCCAGAACTAAGGTGAGTTCCACCATTGGTACAGAAGTAGCTGGCACTAGGAATGAAGTAGTGGGCTCCAAGACCTGCAGACAGGTTGAAGGAGGAAGATAAGTGGGTGTCCTGGGACAGTAACCTTCAGCTCTGGATGGGAGCGAGGTCTTAGGGGAGCAGGAAGACCTCTGGTTGCCAAGAGCTGATTTACCAATCTGACTACATCCAGCTCTGAAAGGCTCCTGGCAGAATGGACGTACATCCCCGAGGGTGATTCTGGCCTGTCCAGAAATGGACTTACTTGTTGACCCAGGAAGGGCTCTGTAGATGGGGAGTATCTAGTCCTGGGTGTACTCTTATTTATTTATTATTTATTTTATTTTCATTTATTGACCGGGCTAGTCTAGCTGGATATACGTCCATTTTCAGTAGAGGCCCGGGGAGAAAAGCTCCAAGCAAAAACAATAACACCATTTAAAAAATGTATAACTAAGTCAAATAAACAAAAAAAGGAAATATAGATATAGAAATGAAGACTATACTCATTATGTTAAAATTTAAACTAAATATAAATAAGCAAGTATATAAGAAACAAAAAGGGTATGGGGTAGAAAGAGTAAAGTCCTTAAATTAAATTGTATTACTAAGAGGAAAGCAAGAGAGAAGTAACTACAACTGGAGGGAAAAGATGGGGGATAGGCGAAGGGTATAAGCTGGAGGGAAATAAAAGTTTCAGTCAAGGTTAGCACAAGGACAGAGCCACTGAGTTTTCAGATGTTCTTTAATGTGTTTTTTGAATTGAGAGGTGGATGCTAGGGTAGATAGTTCAGGAGGGAGCTGACTCCAGTTTTTTCCTATAGTGTTTGAGAAAAGTGAATCACCAGCTTTGTTGTTAGATTTAACTGAGGCAACAAGGAGTTTATTTGCTGAACGTAGTGTAGCCAGATTTTTATATGGAGAAATCAGATTAGTGAGGATGGGGGTGTCACTGGGGTGGTATAGGATCTTTTGGGAGATCAGTAACTGTTGATAGAGTAAATGGTTCTGTATTTCTAGCCATCTTAGCTGTTTACGGTTAAGGCAGTGGTGAGTTTTAAAGGGAGAGGATGTGACGAATCTAGCTATACTATTGTAGCAGGTAGAAAGTTTGGAGATGTTATTTTTAGATAGGTTAGTAAATATAGCAGAGGCATAGAAAAGGGTGTAAATCAGGTGGGCTTGGGCAATAGTTTTCTGGCTGAGGGGGTAAGGAAGGGTTTAATTCTATAGAGAGTACCAAGTTTTTTGTTCACCGACTTTATGGTGGAGTTAATATGGTTGTCGTAGTTAAGATGATTATGAATTGTGACACCTAGTAGGCGGGTGGTAGTTTCTGGTGCAATGTTAGTAGCATTGTTAGAGGTTATAGTGAAGATTGGAGTGGGTGACTTATAAGTTGGAGTAAAAAGCAGTAGTTTTGTTTTTTTAGGATTGAGGAGAAGGTGGTGTTGCATGAATCAGTTTTCAACATTTTGGAAAGCAGTTTGGGTGAGGGACTGGAGGGAGGATATGTTTTTAGCAGTGCAGATTAAGGTAGAGTCATCTGCATATTGAATGCAGGAGGCTTGGGGTATGTTCATGTGGAGGTCATTAATAAATATGGAAAAAAGTAGGAGACCTAAGATAGAGCCTTGAGGGACCTCCAGTATTTACAGGAAGTAATGAAGACAGATTGTTTTCCCAGAGTACAGCTTGCTGTCTGTTTTGAAGATAACATTTGAACCATTGTAATGCTAGTGGAGCCAGAGAAAGGTACTTTAGTTTCTCTAGAAGAAGAGTATGATTAACCATATCAAAGGCTTTTGACAGGTCTATGAATAGTGCAGAGAAAAAGGAGTTATTGTTATGATTTTTGTTTATAGAGTCAGTAAAGGAGAGAAGAGCAGTAGTAGTGCTATGGAATGGTCTAAAGCCATGTTGGCAGTTGGCCTTCTGCACTGTATTCAGTTGACCAATAATTTGCTTTGCAGGGCAGAAAGTAACCAAAATGCTTGGAGAGACTATTGTTGGTGCTGAAAGGGTCATCAGTACCAATGATAAGGTCAGCAAACGTAGGAGTTTTGGCAGCTTCAATAACAGTCGGCACTATGGTAGTTGTGACAGACATCAGTGCCTGAACAAAAGTCAGTGCAGTTTGGTATTTTAGATCTTGGTTCCAAGGAATAAGTCAAAACCTGAGCCTTAGTCGATTTAGCTTTGTGTACCAGAGGAGATGCTGAAACTGAGTGGCTCCTTTTCTTGGATTTTTTTCTGGGAGACTTAAATGTCTCCACCTCAGATAAAGCCTCATCAAAAGGGCATTTTAGCAGCCCCTTGAGGATACATTTGTTATGCCTCTCTGCAAGGGTTCGAGCACTGAAACCCTTGCACAGTTCATATGGCGGTTGTATCTCTACCATGTGGCACACCTAAACATTACACACATGAAAGACGCCCATCAAAGTTGGACATTTTTCTCCCACATTTGTCACATTGCTTGAACCCTGTGGTTCCTTTCTGTTTTTCTGCCATGTTTCAAAATACAGCAAGAGGCAAAAAGCAAATAGCCAAAGGATATGCACACACACACACACACACACACACACACACACACACACACACACACACACACACACACACACACACAAAACTAACGGAAAAGAAAGAGTACAGAATACAGATTTTTTTTTTAAGAGATGTACCAACAATGGTACTTAAAAATACCCCAAGAGGGTAATAGAAAGAAAAGAGGAAAAATAAGGATACCAGCGATGGTATCTAAGAATTCCCAGAGGTAGAGGGAAGGGAAAGCCCTATACCAACAATGGTAAGAAGAATTTACTAGACAAGGTAAGAGAAAAAGGTTATACAAACACTTACAGCAATACACAAGTACTAACTACCAAGGCAAAAGCGACAATTTAGAGAATTAACAAGAAAATATAGTTTTACACACATATAATTAGAAGTTATATACTTACCATAACGTTCCATCTGAGTAGGTGGATTCATTTGTCTGCAACCTGTGGGTTATGGATCCGATATCGGATCCGAACCGGCATGGTTTATCCAGCTATGGATCCGAGCTCCTTGCTCCTCCCCTCACCCATAATGCCCTGCTCTCCCTACATGACCTCAGATCGAGTTTGCCCTGTATCAAAATACCCTAGAAAGGGGTAACACAATCTATGCAGGAAACTGACAAGGCCAGGGGGATAGGAGGGTGGGATGGTTGCAGACAAATGAATCCACCTACTCAGATGGAACATTATGGTAAGTACATAACTTCTAAATCTGAAGTAGGAGATTCATTTGTCTGCAACCTGTGGGACAGAGTCCCCAGCTACCTGAATCTTAGGCGGCCGTCATGGAAGGATATTCCGGAGCACCGCGGAGCCAAAGGATGCTCTACCTCTAGATGTGATATCCAGCTTGTAATGAGAAATAAAGGTATGAGATGATGTCCAGGTGGCTGCTGAACAAATGTCATCCAGAGGAATCCTAGCTTTAAACGCCGCTGAGGTAGAAACTGACCAGGTCGAATGGGCATGGACTCCCTCTGGTGCGGGCCTCCCAGAAGCTTGGTAAGCTAAAAGAATACACTGCGAAATCCAGCGTGACAAGGAGACTTTGGAAATTGGCTTACCCAGATTGAATTTGGCAAAGGAAATGAACAATTGGTCGGATTGCCTATGACCAGCTGTCCTGTTAAGATAAAAACGAAGCTGCCTGTGAACATCCAAGGAATGCAGCTTGTATTCACCCTTGTTCTGATATTTAGGAAAGAAAACAGGGAGGTTGATGGATTGATTAATGTTTGCTTCCGAAGCTACCTTAGGAAGAAAGGAGGGATTGGTCCTGAGGTATACGCGGTCCGGATGGAAGACCAAGTAGGGCGGCTTCATGGATAAGGCTTGAAGTTCCGAAACTCTTTTGGCCGAAGTAATGGCTACTAAAAAAGCAGTCTTGAGGGATAAGAATTTACTGTGGCCGCAGGCTCGAAGGGGGGAGCGGTCAGTGCCTGAAGAACCAAGGAAAGATCCCATGGTGGAACCGCTTGCTTGACAGGGGGTCTAAGGAGAAAGGTGCCTTTTAGGAAGATTTTACATAATTTGGCGGACATAAGCGGTCCAGAGTCATGACCAACATGATAGTGAGAAATGGCCGCAAGCTGCACTTTGACCGTGGAACTACTGGCACCATCATTAAAAAGAGTGGTAAGGAAGTCTAGCACCAGAGGAAGGGGAACCGTGAAGGGATCTAGACCCTGCCGCTCCGCCCAAATGGAGAATCGTTTCCATTTACTGCGGTAAACTTTTCTGGCAGAGGGTTTATGAGCCGCTACCAGGATGGCCTTAACGGGGGACGAGATACCGGGAGTCCTAATTAGGAGTGGAACTGGAGCAGCCAAGCAGTTAGCTTCAGGTTGTCCAGATTTGGAGTTGGTAGGTTCGATGGGTGTGATATCAGATCCGGAATGGGATCTAGAATCCAAGGTGGATTCACCGAGTGAGACCTTAGGTAAGGGAACCAGATCTGTTGAGGCCAGAATGGGGCAATGAGGATCATTCTGCACCCCAACCAAGAGGCTTTCTGAAGAACCTGGAGCATCAGAGGCAAAGGGGGGTAAGCGTAAAGAAGACCGGGAGGCCAAGCATGCACCAGAGCGTCTCTCGGGGAATCCCCTGGAGGAGGGATTAGAGCGAAAAAACTGTCGCACTTGGTGTTTAAGGGAGACGCAAAGAGATCGCAGCAAGGAGTTCCCCACTGTGCGAAGATACGTTTCGCTACTTGAGCATTGAGAGACCACTCGTACAGGGAGAGAATGGTGCGACTGAGCTTGTCCGCAAGGATGTTGGACCGACCCGGAATATGCGTTGCGATGAGAAAGCGGTTGGTGGAGATCGCCCATTCCCACACTCTCATGGCTTCTCGACATAAAGGATAAGACCTGGTTCCCCCCTGTTTGTTGATGTACCAGACCACCGACATGTTGTCTGACTGAATCGCAATTGTTCCCAGGGGAAGAAAGGCCTGAAGTGCTCGCAACGCCAAGAGCACTGCTCTCATCTCTAGAACATTGATATGCAGGGAGGTCTCTGAGTCGTTCCACGTGCCTTGGACCGTCCAGCCTGCAAAATTCCCCCCCCCCACCCGAGGCGGGAGGCGTCCATGGTCACCGTGGCGAGAGGGGGAAAAGCACAAAAAGGGCGGCCTCCATGGAGATCCTGAGAATGGAGCCACCACAAGAGAGACCGCTTGCAAGCCTTGCTGATCGCAATGGGATGATGCAGAGGGAGAGCAAGGTAAGACCACTGAACTTGAAGTGTCCACTGAAGGACCCGCATGTTGAACCTGGCGAGTGGAAGAAGAGATATCGCTGCCGCCATGGACCCTAGAGCCCTCAGGACCAATTTCACCAGAACAGAGCTGGAGTGGAGAATGGCCCGCACCTGGAGTCGCAGATTCAGAACTCTGTCGACTGTGAGAAAGGCTCTTAGCTCCCTTGTGTCTAACCTGGCACCTATAAATTCTATCAACTGAGTAGGGGCCAGGTTGGATTTTGCTACGTTTATCATGATGCCCAGGCAGGGAGCTAGATGAAGAAAGGAGTCTCGCGCCAAGGATAGTAGATGCCTTGTTGGGGCGGTCAGAAGCCAGTCATCCAGGTACGGAAAGACCTGCACCCCCTGAAGCCTCAGGTGGGCCGCAACCACTGCTAATACTTTGGTGAACACCCTGGGGGCTGTGGTGAGACCAAAGGGAAGGACCCTGAACTGGTAGTGACTCATTCCCAGCCGGAAGCGAAGAAACCTCCTGGAACGTCTGTCCATCAGTATGTGGTAGTACGCATCCTTGAGGTCTATAGAGCACATCCAGTGATTCTCTCCCAGGAGGGGGAGGATGGATTGCAAAGTGACCATCCGGAACTTCTCCTTGGGAACTGCCAGGTTTAATAGGGACAGGTCTAAAATTGGTCTTAGGTCCCCCGTCTTTTTTGGCACTAAAAAGAACCTGGAGTAGAACCCTGATCCGATCTGGTCTGGGGGGACGGGCTGGATGGCTCTTTTCCTCAGCAGATGGCCAATTTCTGCTGAAGCGGCCTCCCACTGACCGGGTGGAACGTTGGGGAGGGATTTTAGCTTTGGGACGTGATGAAAGGGGATCTTGTATCCTCTGGATATAATGCGGAGGATCCAGCGGTCTGATGTTATGGACTCCCATGCCGCTAGGTACTCCGAAAAACGTCCCCCGACTGCCTTAGGAGTGGAGCAGTGGGGCAACCCCTCAGGGCTGCTGCGCGGGCCGTTCAGAGAAAGGTTCTCTGGACCCGAAATTCCTGGGAGCCCCTCTGCCCCTAGGGCGGCGTCCTCCCTGTCCTCCTCTGCCACGGAAGGACTGGTTGTCCGGAGCGGGTTGGGATTGCTGCGACGTCCGGAACCACATCTTCTTCTGGCCCTTTTGGTTCCTAGAGTAGGACCTCTGGGGCACAGAGAAGCGGATTCCGACGGCAGACAGCGTCTTCCCGTCCTTCTCGGTCTGGGTCAAGGTGTTGCGAACCGTCTTGTCAAAAAGGGCAGAACCATCGAAGGGGGCGTTTGCGAAAGACGCCTTGAAGGGCTCCATGAAATCGCAATGGCGGAGCCAGGCCTGGCGTCTAGTGACTAGGCCTACTCCTGCAGCTCTAGCGGCTCCCTCTGTAGCATGGGACAGCAACCACATAGAGGTATTCGTCACGGACTGAAGAGTGGCCATACGGGTGGAGTGCAAAAGTTTGTCCTCCTCCGACATGGACTCTGGGGGGGATGCAGCGTATTCTTTAATAAGATCGCGCTGCATCCTGATAACATGCGCCAGATAGTTGAGCGCCCTCACCGAGAAGGTCGCTGAACTAAACATTTGCTTCCCCAAGTGGTCCATCATCCAAGACTCCTTGCTCGGAGGATGGACTGAGGGACTCTCCTGGGCGAGTTCCCTCTTGGTGGCTGCTGCCGTCAACATGGCATCTACTGGAGGTCCCTTACTCCAGTGGGCACGGTCTGCAGGGGGGCTAAGGATTCTGTCTGGCCTTTTGGGGATTGGCTCCACGGTGTCCGGTTCCTTCCACGCCCTGGTGGTAATAAGGTCCACCAGGGGGTCGGCAGGAGGGGACACCCAAGAGGTAGACGGGCCCGCTTCGAATGCCTCCAAGAACACGGATTCGTCCGAGGAAGACTTAGGGGCAGACCACCCACCCCTTATGCGAAGCATTTCCATGATGTCTCCAAAGGAGACATCCTCGGGGGGGTGATCTTGGGGAGCCTTCCTTCCTCCAAATCCGTGTCTTCAGTTAAAGACTCGGGGGAGTCTATGTGCCTCCTTTTACACGTGTGCTTGCGAGGTGCTTCCTCGGGGGGGCTGTCCGAGGAGCCCTCGCAAGCAGTGTCTTGTTCCAATGGAACAGCTTGGGGCATTGAAGCGGGCTGTCCCAGTGGCCGGATGGCGGAAGCCTGACCCAGTGCAGATGGAGTGCGGGACGGAGCCGAAGCAAGTGCCGGGGGTCCGGAAGCCCTCAACAGAGCCCTCTCCACTACATCAAAAGCCGAAGGGGAGCCAGCCTCGACCAAAGGATCTGAAAGTCGGCTCCCCCTCGGATCCGAAGAGTGGATCGGAACCGGCGCCGAGACACTCGTGCTAAACTAGCAAGCACACAAGGCCCCAATACAATACACTCAAACAAAAACTCCGAACCAGCGAGGGGAGGGAATTAAAGATAAAATTTTAAGGTAAAATTAAGACCCAAAACTATCAAAAAACTAAAGGAAACCTAACACAATCACACAGATTTAACTAAAGAAAAGTAATCTGAAACTTTTTTTAAGTTTTATAAACACTTAGCTGAAGAGCTCAAGATGATCCAACTGGTTACCAGCGCGGCAAACTAGATCTGAGGTCATGTAGGGAGAGCAGGGCATTATGGGTGAGGGGAGGAGCTAGGAGCTCGGATCCATAGCTGGATAAACCATGCCGGTTCGGATCCGATATCGGATCCATAACCCACAGGTTGCAGACAAATGAATCTCCTACTTCAGATGAAAAGTTTAGCACTTAGCTGAGAGCACGGCTGATATGTCCGATTTTCTACATGGCAAACTAGATCTGAGGGGAAAGGAAGACAGGCAGTATTGCTAGACTTGAACTGAGAGTTTCTGGCTGGCGCGAGCTTGTTATAATGGCTACGTCGGTTCTGAGGATCGGAACCAGAACCTAACAGTCAAGAATAAATGAAGACTGACAACAAGCCATGGTCTAAAGCTAAATGAAAAAAAAAAACATTATTATTACTCTTGAAAAAACAGAATTCCCTACAAATTACAACATAGACAGCACCCCCCCATAAGTTCCAACCAGTGGTGTGAGACTTGGCAACACAGGTTGATAGCAATCTGAACATCCAGGTCAAGAGATGTTATAACTCCACTGTACTCTACCCTCATCAGACCACTAATAGAGTATACTGCACCCTTTTGCATGTACCTCACCAGACACATGCAGCAGCTGGAGAGACTTCAGAGATTTCCCACTAAGAAAATACAGGGACTCTAAACCATGACCTATGTGGACAGACTGAAAGCCCTGTCACTTTACTCTATATCTTACAGGTTGCTGAGAAGCAACTTGTGCCTGGCCTATAGAGCAATCTCCAACCCTGCACTAATTGAAATGCTGCACAACCACAAGTCAAATAGCATGAGAGTCACTCACTCTAGGGATCTCAACCTAGCTTGTGACATCACCAGAACATGCTGGAGAGACAGATACATCTCCCAGAGACTGTTGCTTCTCTGGAATAGACTTCCTATTCATGTAAAACAGAGCTCCTCACTGACCCTATTCAAACAAAACATAGATAATGGGATGAGAGACTGCAAATTTGCCACTGGGGTGGCACCCATGTCCCCCATGGACAGGGGTAGCCAGTGTTGATCAGACTTGCTCTGCTCATAAATTCGTTCTGTGAACTACTCAAAAAGAGCAAATGGGGACACTTGGGATTAACAAGGCTAGGTTTGCAAAGGCTCAAGGTCTACCAGCCTATTAACCTCCTATGAAACTATGAGATGGTGAACCTCCTATGAACCTATGAGATGGTGATAGTTAACACAATACCCCAACCCCATGTAGAAAATGGCAAAGAAGGGGCTGATGATGATGACACAAGTGTGAACTGTGGACCGTGGTGCTATTGCACAAATGTCATCAATAGTAACTCTCTAAGAATACTGTAGAGGTATCTATTGCTGTTGTAGAATGGGCTTTTGGTTTCATATGTAGGGGTGAACCCCAGCTATTATAAACAAAACCGATTTAGACAGGCAGTCATTTGGAAATTTTGACTTTTGATATATTTTTCTAGGTTTGCTTTAGAGAAGGATACAAATAGTTGATCTGAATTTCTTATAGCCCTGGACTGGAGTGAACAGAATCTAAGCTGTCTGAACATCTATTACGTGCAGCAAATCTTCCCCTTTTTTACAGAACCTGCGAAAAACACTGGCAAATCGGGTCTGTATTAGATTATCGAACAGTTAAAAGTTCGAAGACCATATGGTCGACACCATATGTTCAACTCTTAAATATTCGAAAATCAAAAAAAAAAAAAAACCTACCTGAAAAGTTAAGTAGGACCCCCAGCCCCCTGCTCTTTAAATATACCAACTCCGAGATTGCACTACAGTGCAGAGAATGGAAAACTTCCATTTTCGCACTGTACGGAGATCTCCGTTGAAACGTTCGAACATTTACATGTTCGATCATATGGTGTCGACCATATGACGTTCGAACATGTAAATATTCAATAACATAATATAGACCTGGCAAATCAATAGATTGACACAAATTTACTTTGGATGTCACCTTTGGTAGGAAGGATGAATTTGTTCCCAATGTTTCTCTGTCTTCATGGAAAATTAGATACGGTAGTTTGCAAGATAATGCTCATTATTCTGAAATCCATCTAGTGGATGTAATTGCAACCAGAAAAATGTTCCTCCAAGAGAGATACTTGACATCAGCTGAGGCTGCCAGTTCAAAGGGTTTTGGGTTAAGGCTTGAAATATGACAGTGACATCTCATTGGGGAAATGAATTTCTAATTGGGGGGGGGGGTCTTAGCAAGAATGCTCCCTTGAAAAAGGTGCTAGAAACTTTAGAGAGGCAATAAAGGAGTCATTATGTCATATTTGAAAATTTGAAATGGCAACCATTTGCACTTTGATAGTAGAAAAAACAGACTCTTTCTAAAAATGTTCAGATAGAAATTCCAAATCAATAGGACAGGACCGAAAAATGGATCCAATCCACTTGAAGAAGCCAAAATAGAAAATCCTTTCCACCTGCTTTGATAAATCTCTTTTGTTGACTGTTTTTGTGAATTTGTGAAGAAATAATAATATGAACCACCACAAGCCTAGCAGAAATGGTGCAACCGTGTGGTCAAACTTTAGTGCTTGTAGATCTGGTACAGGCAACCCAGATGGGTGACTCAGAATATCTGGGCTGTGATCCAACATCCAAGGCAGGTGTATAAAATGAGGCCAAAGGAAAGGGAACCAAATCTGTCAAGGACAGAAAGGAACCTCTGGTCTTGCACCTTGTGGCTTTCTGAATGAATTCTGTCAAAAAGCATAGAGGAGACTCGTGGGCCAGTTGTGGACTACAGCATCCCTTGTTGGTGGTCCCTGTGGAGGGATTAGGACAAAGTAATTTCTGCACTTGTTATTCAGGTATGAGCCAAAGAGGTTGCAGCACAGTTGGCCCTTGAGGCTGAAATTTTTCATTGCCACTGTCTGGTTGAGAGACTACTCATGAAGCAATAGGACTGCCCTGCTCAACTTAACTACGCTACATTTGACATCCCCAGTATGTGTATTGCTGTTAGAAAGCATTGTGAAGACTTTGCCCATTGCCATACTCTCACAGCCTCCCACCAAAGTGGGTATAAAAGTGTTCCTCCTTCATTACTGATGTACCATACCACTGACATGTTGTCCCTATGGATGGATATCACACCCCAAGTAAGTAGTCCCGAAAAGCCTGCAATGCTAGGAGGACCACTCATTTCCAAGATACTGATGTGAAAGTTGGCCTCTAGAAGTGACCAAGTACCATGAACCATCTTCACCTCGAAATGCCCACCCACCCCAGAAGAGGTGCCCGTGATCACTGTGGCTAGGGAACTGGTGGACAAAAATGCCTCTCTTCCGCTATTGATGGAAGTTATTCACCATTTGATATGATCCCTGCAAACTGTGTGAAGCAAATTTTGACAAAGAGGGGGTGCAGACTCTGTGATCATTGGACTAAGAGAGTCCAGTGCAACACTCTCATGCAGTACCTCGCCAGTGGAGCTAATGCAATGGTAGAGGCCATCAACCGTAACAGATGAAGAATCAACGTTTCTTATGGAAGGAGATGCTGAACTACCCGAAAGGCCACAGTTCATATACACAGTACTCTCGCATCTGGAAACATGGCAATTTGAAGAACTGTGTTGATATGACATCCTATAAACTCTATTTGTTGCGTGGGAGACAGTTGGCGTTTTGACTGATTTACTGTGATGCCTACTAGATATGTAAGATGGAGAAGTAGTGTCTGTTGTTGAACCAGCAGTTCCCTGGACGTAGCTGTTAGGGGCCAACCATCTAGATACAGAAAGACCCGGATCCCTTTCAGTCAGAGGTGAGCTGCTACCACTGCCATAGTCTTTGTGAACAGCCTTTTGAGCTGTGGTGAGACCAAAGGGCAATGCACTAAACTGAAAATGACTGGCTCCCAGGTGGAAAAGGAGAAATCTCTCTGCTTGTTTATGTATCTTTATATGACAGTAAGCAGCATGGAGAAATATGCAGCACATCCAATCATCCTTCCTCAACAAAAGTAATATGGACGATACCATGGCCCATCCGGAACTTTGTCTTCTTTTACAAACTTAGTGAGATCGCTGAAGTCAAAAATTGGCCTAAGGTCCCCTGTCTTCTTTGGGACTAAAAAGAACCCGGAATAAACTCCAGATCCTAATGGTCCAGGGAGGACCTGTTGGATGACTTTTTTCTAGCAACTTTGAAACCTCTGTTGCTGTAGATTCTAATTGACTGAGTGGAACATCTGGAAACTAACACATTTTTGGAGGGTATAAAATATCCTTAGCAATAAGGAATCTGATGTAATGTTTTGCCAGGCTTGTGGGTGCAAGATTAAGTGCCCCGCAACTGCCTCCACAGTGCGGTAGCTGGGTAACCCTTCATGAACACTGATAGGGTTTCTCTTATGAAGGAACTGGAGTTTTCATTTTGTTTTTACTGATTGTTTTTTCAGTGAACTTCTCACTTATTGCTTTAGTTTTCTTATGAAGGAATTGTAAAAACCCTGATTATGCAGTCTGCCTCTGTCCCTGAGGAACTGTACATTTGAGTTATCTTCCCCTCAACCTACGGGGGGGGGGGGGTCGGTCTCCAGGAGTGTCACAGCAATAACACTGTGATTTTCTGAACCAAATCTTACCAACCCTTTGGTTCCTAGAACAGGTTGTCTGTGGGGAGGAGAAACCGATTCCCATGACAGACAGGGATTTGCGTTCTGCTCACTCCTAGCAAGTGTTTCTTTAACTTTTGGAACAAAAAGGGTGGGGCCATTGAATGGGGCATTAATAAAGGGTGCCTTGAAGCTTTCTGCAAAATTGCAGAGGTTCATCCAGGCATGTCAATGCATGGTAGTGCCGGTACCTGCTGTTCTAGCTATACCATTTGCTGCATTAGAAAGTAGATGCAAAGCCACACTGGAAGTGGATCATAGGGTAGACAGTTAGGTGTCCACTTGAGCCAGAAGATATAGTGGCTCCAACTTTATCCCTCTCTCCCAGTCAACCTTCCCTCAGGAAATACCATCAAATACAACTTCCCCTGCTATCCCTAGGGAACAGGTCCTTAATGCTCTCTCTAAGGCCAAGAACACTGCATCAATGGGCTCAGACAATATCCTAGAATGCCTTCTAAGTAGTATGAAACATGATCTATCAGGCCTTATGGAATTATTTAACTGTAGCCTTCAAACAGGCTTCGTGCCTCATGAATGGAGAACAGCAACAGTCATCCCTCTGCACAAAGGTGTAAACTACAGAAAGTACAGTTGTGTACACTTACCATAAATGTAGATGTTCGAGTGTATTCACTGTTGCAGTCATCACATTTGAGTTATCCCTGCCAGGGTAGCCGTCGGCCAGCCCGAATACCAGAGGCTTAGTATTTCTGCGTCGGTCGCTGTCACTTCAGGACTGACTTCAGGTCATTAGTAGTATAAAGGCAGCCAACGTCATTACATCAGTTTTTCTTGCCCTAACATGTCAGGAGCCCCCAAGTAGGAGCCAGGTTCTGGTGGAAGAACCCCACCAGCAAAAAGTAAACTCCAATATGTCCCTTGTAAGGAAAGGAAAGAAAGGGAGATGGAGGGAGGGAAACCAGGACTGCAACAGTGAATGCACTTAGTACACCTACCATAAACGTAGATGCTCATGTTCTTCATGTTTCACTGTTGCAGTCATCACATTTGGGTTGATTCCCAAAGCTGAGGAAATGGGTGGAGGCATTCAATGAAACTAGGGGCTGGCTAGGATGCCCTGCAAGACTGCAGAGGCAATCCCTGCCCTGGATTTGGAGAAGGGAGGCAGGTGGTAATGTTTGGTAAAAGTGTGAACAGATGTCCAGGTGGCAGCCTCCAGGATGTCCCTGGTGGGGACTCCTCTGAGGATAGCTGCAGAGGTGGAGGCTGCTCTGGTGGAGTGAGTCCTGACCCCCTTGGGGGGAGGCTTTCCATGTTGTTTGTAGCAGAAATGGATGCAGTGTGCTATCCATTTAGAAATGGTTTGTTTGGAGATGGCTTTGCCTTCTGCCCTTGTAGCAAAGCTAACCAGCAATTGATCAGACTTTCTGAAGGATTTAGTTCTGTCTAGATAGAATCTGAGCTGCCCGTGGAAATCTAGAGAGCGCAGAATCCTTTCCCCCTTGTTCAGGGGATTAGGAAAATAGGTGGGCAAATGAATGGATTGGTTTAGAGCCACACTGGACACCACCTTGGGCATGTAAAATGGGTTAGTTCTGAGGGATACACTGTTAGCATGGAAGATGATGAAGGGTTCCACAGCCATGAGTGCTTGCAACTCAGGGACTCTTTTGGCTGAAGTGATGGCCAGAAGAAAAGCTGTCTTCCAGGAGAGAAATTTTAGCTCTGCAGAAGATGCTGGTTTGAAAGGGGGCAGGGAGAGCTTTTCCAACATAAAGCTAAGGTCCCAAGCTGGGGTTGGTGCTCTTCTGGGTGGCCTCAAGTTGCTATCCCCTCTTAGGAACTGTTTGACCAAAGGGTATGAGGAAAAGGGGCTGCTCAGTGGGGAAATGAGCAGAGATAGCAGAGGCATGCATTTTTATAGAGGTGAAAGAGAAGCAACTGTGTAGTAGGTCAACTAAGTAATCCAGATTGAGAGGCAGGGAGGGCTGTGCCGTATTGGCTCGCTTAGCCTGGATCCAGGTGCAGAATCTTTTCCATTTGTCAGCATAAGACTTTCTAGTGCTAGAGCGTTTGGCTTCATGTATAACATCTAGAACCTGTTTACTGAGGTTGGCAGATTGATCCGGGGTTAGGGAATAAGCCAAGCTGCCAAACTGAGCGTCTGCAATTGGGGATGCATGAATTCCCCTTCCCTCTGGGTCAAGAGGTTTGGAATCTGAGGAAGATGCCAAGGTGGCAGTGAGAACAGGCTGTGCAGCAAGGGGTACCATTGCTGGCAAGGCCAGTCTGGAGCTATAAGAATTGTCCTTGGTTTTTCCTCCTTTATTTTCAGCAGCACCCCGGGGATGAGAGGTAGTTGAGGAAAGGCATAGACCGATAGATTGACGCAGGGGAAGGACAGAGCATCCACTTTTCAAGTCATCTTGATGCTCCCTGGTGCAGAATTTGGTGAGCTGACGTTTGGTGTGGGAGACAAAGAGGTCGACCTTCGGGGTGCCCCATTTCTAAGTTATTAGGGTGAATGTTCTGTTCAGCTGCCACTCGTGTGGGTCCAAATGACTTCTGTTTAATTGGTCTGCCAGAGACTTGAGAGAACCTGGTAGGAATTGTGCTAACAGGTGCAGCTGCATGGCAAAGGCTGTGCACCAAAGGGTCATGGCCAGCCTGCATAGAGCGTAGGAGTGAGTCCCTCCCTGCTTGGTGATATACCACATCACAGTGGTGTTGTCTGTTTTGATCAGGAGAGCCCCTGGGGAGAGAAGGGGCTTGAAAGCTATCAAGGCATGCTGGACAGCCACCATCGCTTTCTGGTTGATGTGCAGAGGGATTTGCTGTGGGCTCCATTGGCCCTGTATGCACCTGCCGTCCAGGTGTGCACCCTAAGCACAGTCTGATGCATCTGTGGTGAGGGTCTGGGAGGCAGGGGGTGGTGAGAAAGGTAGTCCCTTGTTGTGGGAGCATGCTGTTGCCCAACAAAGAAAATCTTTTCTGAGGCAAGGAATTATAGGTATAAGAGTCTCCAGGTCTTGAGAGTGTTGACACCAAAGGCTTTTTAGGTACCACTGAAGTTTCCTCATATGCAGTCTGGCATATGGAATGAGTAGTATGCAAGATACCATGAACCCCACAGCTTGCAGATAACTGGGGTCTGGTGGCTAGTTGAGAGAATTAGGCTGTCAGGAAATTTTGTTTTTCTGGTATAAGGAATGCCATCTGGGATGCTGTGTCCAGGCATGTCCCCAGGAAGATAATCCTTTGGATGGGCACCTGTTTGGATTTCTTTTCATTGATTGTGTACCCTAGGGAGGTTAGTAGGGTGTTTACAAAGGCCAGGTGCTTGAGCAGCTTTTCCCTGGCTGTCTGTCTGAATAAGGCAGTCATCTAATTATGGGTAAATCTGGATATTCTTTTGTCTGCAAAAGGCAATGGCCGGAGCCAGACATTTTGTGAAAACTGTGGGAGCAAGTAGATAAACCAAAGGGAGGTGCAGAGAACTGAAAGTCTTGAGATCCTGCCCTGAAACGGAGATATTTCCTGCATGATTCCCTGATAAGAATGTGGAGGTAGGCCTCTCTTAGATCTAGGGTGGCTAGCCAAGTGTCCTTGGAGAGTATGGGTAGCACCTGCTGGAGGGTGAGCATTTTGAATTTTGGTATCACCAGGAAGGTGTTTAGAATAGATAGATCGAGGATGGGGTACCAGGTGCCCCCTTTTCTGCGTACCAGAAATAGTCTGGAGTAAAAACCTTGGCCTATCTGTTCTGCAGGAAATGTGCTCTACTGCCCTCTTAGAAAGCAGGGAAAAGATTTGCTTTTGAGCCTCTGCCACTGTTTGGAGGTAGATCTGGGAACCCTTTTGAGGTTGGAAGGGTGTGGAAGGAAAATTTGTATCCCTGAGACATTATGCTGAGAATCCAGTGGTCGTTGGTAATGGTGGCCCAGGTGCTTGCGTGAAAGAAGAGTTTTCCTCCTGGGGTAAATGAAGGTGGACAGAGGGAGGGGGGGTGGGGGAAGTGAGTCATTGTGAGATCTTACCATAAGGAGGTGGCTTAGAACTCCCTGGTTTTGAAGTAGAGGTAGTCCACTGCTTAGATCTCTGCATTCCCTGTGGCTGCTGTCTGGGGGGTCTGGTTCCCCAGGGTCTGGGCTGGACTGGCTTAGTGGAAGCAGGAAAGGACCAGTGCTTGGTGGGATAATGCCTGCTGAATCTGAGTGTCCGGACCTGTAAGAAATCCTTAAATGTCTGCATAGATTTTGCTTTTTCTTCCATCTTTTTTAAGACCTCTTCTGCTTTAGTGGCAAATAAGTTGTCTTTGTGTAAGGGGGCATCCAACAATTTAGATTTCACATGGTCTGGCAGGGGCTGTTCCTTAAGCCATGCATGTCTTCTAATGACAGATCCAGAGACTGCTGCCTTGCAAGAAGCTTCTAGGGCATCAAAACCACAGTGCAAGGTGTGTTTAGTTACTTGACTTGCAGAATGCATTAACTCTTGCAACTCTTTAGATTCTGCACAAGCAGGAAAGGAAGACATTTTTTGTTTGAGGAGTTCTAGGGTATGTTGCTGAAGTTTTGGCATATGTAACTGACAATTTAGTGCCCTGATAGCAAGAGTAGCTGAGGTGAATACTTTTTTACCCCATCTGTCTAGTGCTCAGGAATCCCTATCTGAGGGGGTGGGATTCTTAGCAGAGGTTGCTTTAATCCCTTTAGGCCCTTGAGAAATTACCTCAGGGTCAGCAGTAGGATTTTTTAAGAAAGACATTTGTGTGAGTCAGGGACTCTATAGTACCTGTCTGGCTTTCTGGGTGCAGTAGGGAGGGTGTCAGGAGTCAAGCTGGATTTCAGGAAAACATCCTCTACAACATCCAGGACTGGGGGATGTCGAAGAGTCTGTGCTGTGGAACATCTAAGAATTCCCGGAGTCTCTTTTTAGACTGAGGGTAGTCTTGCCTCTCCCATTGGAAATGCTCCCTTAAGGTATGAAGGGTTTCCTCAAAGGAAAAATCCTCTGGGGGAGAGGCTGAAGGGATGGAATCCTCTGCATCAGAATCCTCATAAGTAGAGAGGGGTTGCATGTCTTCATATTCAGAAGCAACAGAGTCATCTGACTCTTGTTCAGACAAAACTACAGGGGACAGATCGCTTTTCCTTTTGGAGGGGGTCGCTTGGCTTCCCCTGATCAGCATGATAAGGTCTTCCACCATTTTAAGCATTTGAGACTGAAGCAAGGAAGCAGGTGCCCGAGATTGGGTCGTCGGTTTCTTGGGTGTGGTTCGTACCCTGGACCTAAGAAACTCGGTCGTTTTCAAAAGAACGGTAGTCGCGAAAGAAGACGTCAGTTTGTGTCGAGAATCGGTAGTGCGAAGGACTTCCTCGGAAGCCAGTGCCTGCTCAGCAGCTCTGGACCCATCCAAGGTAGAGACGACCGCAGGATCCTTAGTCGAAGAAGAGTTTTGCAGCATACTGGACTCCAAAAGGGTCTCGGTAGTGGCCTGCAAATCCATAGAAATGGGCATCAGGGGCTGTGAAAGCATCCCACTGAGGACCAGAGAACTGATGACTAGCTTAACAGAAGCGTTGTTGGCAGGTTTGGACCTGTGTGGTCTGTCTTTGTCTTTATCTTTACATTTTTTCAGAAGATCTGCTGTCGGATGGCTTACCAAAGCCATATCAGAATTTGAGGCCTGTAAACGAAAATATCTAGCTGCAATAAGGGCCCGACAACCAATAGTTCTGGCACTGAACAAAGCACAGAAGCGACAACGGGGGACGTCGTGGTCTGGGCCTAAACAAATGATGCAGTAAGAATGAAAGTCTTGGTGTGGTATTTGCTTTCCACAAGCAAGACAATTATTAACTTTTTCTGACATCTGTTAGTGCAAGAAAAAAAGGATCCCCAATGGGGTACTTAGCTTTCAGAAGACTTCAACTTCAGTTTAGCAAATGAAACTCAGGTAGTGACCGACCAGCACTCATGCAAACTGCTTCTGCTTCAGGCTCCACGGCAAGAAAGATTAATGTAATGGTGTTGGCTTGCCTTACTTTATACTACTGATGACCTGACGTCAGTCCTGAAGCGACAGCAACCAACACAGAAATACTAAGCCTCTGGTATTCGGGCCAGCCGAGGGCTACCCTGGCAGGGATAACCCAAAAGCGATGACTGCAACAGTGAAACATATAGAACATCCATAAGTCTCCCTAGTCTTATATGCAAAGTCATGCAAAGAATTATCATGGAAATGATCAATAATAATACAGTAAACCTCCAGACACTGGACCCAACCCAATTTGGTTTTGTCAATGGCAGGTCATGCCTACTCAACCTAGTGGACTTCTTTGAGATGGTCACCAAAGCAAAAGATGAGGGTACAATGGCTCATACTGCCTTATCTTGACCTGGCCAAGGTATTTGAAACAATACCCCACTCAGGAATTGTTGACAAATGCAAAAAGGATACATACAAACCCATATGTAACCTGTTGGACAGCCAACTGGCTCATAGGGCCCAGAAAGTTAGAATTCGGAGTCCACCTCTACAAAGAGGCCAGTCACAAATGGAGTCCCTCATGGATCAGACTGCTCCTTTTTAGCATTTACTTCTCTAAAGTCAAGGCCAATGTCAATGGCCTCAGGCAGACTAAATTGCAGATGACTGCAAATTAGGAGCGATTATTGAATCCCACACAGACACAAATGTTTTCCAGGAAGGGCTGACACTGACAAACAACTCAGAGCCATGGGTTACAACTAAATGCCAAGAAATGCATAATAGTATCTTTTGGGAAGCCATCCACCTCTGGTAACTATCATATTGACAACACACCCCTTAGAGTTGACCTAACAGTCAGACACTTAGGGACACACACAGTAATCTATCCTTTGACCATCATGTGTCTACAGTACTGAGGAAATAATTCTATGTTGCACAACTTATAAACAAAGGTATGGCGTCTAGGTCCAAGGAAGGCATTGTTCCACTGTATTAGGCATTCATCAGACCTATCACGGAGTACAATGCCTCCTTGGGTATGTGCCTAACCAAGCATATTCAACAACTGGAATGTCCACAGAGGTTCCTCACTAAAAGAATAAAGGGTGTAAGTAAAATGTCCTATGCAGACTGCCTCAAGGCCCTATCCCTGTATTCTGACTTCTACAGGCTGCTGAGGGGATATCTACGCCTGGCATACAGGGCATTGTCAGAGCCCTCTCTGATGGACCTCCTGCATATCCACAAAATAAACAGCAGTAGAATTACCAATTCTAAAGACTTAAACCTTGCCTGTGATATTTACCTACTGGAGAGACAGGTATACATCCCAGAGACTATCCCATCTCTGGAACAGGCTCCCCATCCATGTGAAGCAGAGTTCCTCCCTAACCCAATTCAAATGCAACTTGGACAATTAGCTGGAGAACAGGAAATTCATCCCTAGTTTGGCACCTATGTCTCTAATGGACACATGCAACCTGTAAATGGTTCTGGCACGATAAGAAGAAAAATGGGGCACTTATCTGAAAACGGCTTGGTAACCAACAGATAAAGGAGCGTTCAGACAGATGATTGAAGATAGGGTTCGGACTTGGTGGCAAAAAGATTCTGAGGTATGTATGTCCGTATGTCACCTTTATGCCCTACAGCAGGAGAGGGGAGCATATGTGAGATATATAATGTCCTTAAAACAACCTAAGGCTCTGGTATACTGGCAAGATTTCAATCTACCCCTGTCAGGAAATCTCTTTAGTAAAGAATACTGCAACAGTGATAGGGAAGGACACATATTAATATTTCCTCTAGTCTGCTTTTTCCAGTAACACATTACACCTAATTTTGAAATATAGTAAAGCTTGCCATTCTACCATCATCAAATTTACTTTCATGCATTTCTTCTCTAAATGCTTCTCATGTCATTAAGTAATAACTCAGCAGTTCTATTATTTAGAAATTATTTACACTGCTCATCATCCCTCTCAATCTACTTGTTTTACAAGCACATGACGTAAATCTGACAACTGATTTTCTTCTTCACATCCCCCATGCTTTACTATCTCACTTATGATCTACCTTCTGCCTATTATTCTACTCTCCTGAACTGTACGTCCACTTCACTTTATTTATGTAGGTATGCTATCCTGTCCTACAGCTAAAGCTCTTCCAAATCTCCCAACCTTTTTTTACCCTTACTGTTCAACTACTGACTATCAGAAGCTTCAAAGCTTTTGTTCCATCTCTACACTTTCAAGGACAATTCTACCCTACCCTCCTCTGCCAAGACGTTGAAAGGTAAGGTGCTTAAAGCAGTTGTGTGACGAGTACTTCTGTATGGTACAGAAATGTGGGTAGTGAAGGCTGAGTAGTTGTGGAAGCAAGAGGTGATGAGGATGAAGTGCATGAGATGGGTGTTAGGAAGCAAACTGTGAGAAAGATGAAATTATGAAATCAAAGCACAAAGTAAAGTAGCTACAATTGCAAACATCAGACAGAATAGGTTACGGGGGTTCAAGCCTATGTGCTGGAAAGCAGAAGATGAGTTGGCGAAGAAAATTTGGGGAAGACGGAAGGAAATGAGGACATCTTGCAAAGAGATGGATTGATCACACAAGAGGACACCTGCAACATGTACGCATAAACTGAAGGAGAAGGGAGGCACTTGAACTGAAAGAAGTGGCACCAGTGGACATCACATTCTAACTCCATGAAGAAAAATGGGAAAAAGGAGGTTGATGATGCCAAGTGCTGCATGTGATCTTTATACAAGTGCCCGGTCACGTTCAGATGACCAGCTCAATAGGCTAGAAACTACTCGAAGTACATGAAGTATAACATTCAAATGTAACAATGTGCTGTACAACAGATTGCCACTAACAAAAAGAAAATCAAATGATATTAGTGCAACAAAGACTTTTTCCAAAAAAAAAAAGGTAGGAAATCAAAGCAGATTCACTCCAAGTTCCTGGAGAGTGAGCTCCATAGCAAACGTTCTTTCCACCCCAGTGCATGCTGTGTCCCC
The DNA here is from genome assembly GCF_019279795.1 of Protopterus annectens. Classification (NCBI taxonomy): domain Eukaryota; kingdom Metazoa; phylum Chordata; order Ceratodontiformes; family Protopteridae; genus Protopterus; species Protopterus annectens. Next base: position 460,510,190 of record NC_056726.1, read on the forward strand.
ATAAAATTACTTCAGGGACTGTAAATGAAATCATATAACATGGCAGCCCCTATCAAGCCATATTAAAATTTAACACATTAGAACATTAGGGTTATTTAGAGACACTGATATTGCAAAAACAATCAACCTATGATAAAAAAACATTTTTTTTAGTTTTTGTGTGTAGTTACTACTTAAGCTATATGGAAGAAAGAAAAAGCATTGGCCTTTCACAATGAGCTTTTGAAGATAACATTTTTATGCAGAACAGTTTAAGCAACAAGCAATTAATCTGCATGTTTAACATTCATGTGTTAAAATGTAGCTGTAAAGATTACTTACCTGTTCCTTTAACTTATCCACATCTGCAACAATAAGTGCCATCTGTTTAGTAGACAATGAAGCCGACTTGTCTCCATTGCTGGAAACACTTCCCTGATCTTCACCAGTGCTAGACGCTGTAAAGGAACTGTCTCTACCATTAACTTTGACAGGTTTTGCATCATCTTTCACTCCATCTGCTAATGGCACCTTAAGTAATACAATGAAAAACAAACAAAACACATTTGGTGATACATATTATTTGCTAGATAACATAACATCAGTCATAGTATCTGTAGACTCCACACAGAAAGCAACCCAGCTGAGAATCGAACCGGCGAGCCTCTTGCTGTGAGGCAACAGTGCTAACTGCAGTACCACTGTGCTGCCCAACGTCCTCCCTGAGTTTGCATGGGTTTCCTCTGGGTGCTCCACTTTCCTGCCACATTCCAAAGGCATACATCTGGGGCATTTCTTCCCAGGCCTCGGCTGAAAATGGGCTGTGTCCCAGTCGGACTTTTCCGGTAAACAAATGTTAAATAAATAAAAATAAATAAAACTGCATGATTAAACTTTAAAGCACCATCAGTATTTTAGCATACTGAACAGTAGATAATCTGAAAACTTTTGGAGTCAGTCCTGACAGAACGACTAGCTCAGAGAGGTTTGGATAAATCAAGGCAAACATTAGCAGAAGCACACAGCAGGATAAAAGCACATTCATCATACTAATCACAGGACAAATAAATTCTGCCAAAGCCAAATTTGAGGTAAATTTGGCCTCTAAAGCCATGGAAAACCAAAAAGCATTCTTTAGCTATGTCTGTAACCTCAAAGGCAATATACAATTGTGTGCAGATCTCATTGCTAATGGTGCCACCTGCAGAGAGCCAGAAGATACAGCAAACTTACGGGCATATAAATTCATTTCTAACTTTACACCCTTCTCCCACTCAGTCTCATCTCAGGAAATCATCATCAACTCCCTTTTTCCCCATTTTCTAAATGACATTGGTCTGTTATGTCAAATGTTGCCATTTCTCTCTATACAGTGCCACTCTCATGCCTTCCTCAACACTCATGCCTGACTGCCACAGGTCTTCTCTCACACAATCCTTTTACCTCTTTACTGGATGCCCTTGCCTTCTTTCTGTCTCTCCCAAATCTTCATCAGATTGCCTTCTGCTTTCCTGCAACTGGCACTACACTTTGGCTTCTGTTCTTATGCCCTCATTTCTTTGTCTGTCCCCAGTGTACATCCTACCACCCCCCTTCTCAGGCACTTCATCACCTCTAGCTTCCTCAACTGCCTTGCCTTTACTGCCCAGTTTTCTGTACCATACAGTAGTACTGGCTGCACCACTGTTTTGTACACTTTACTTTTCAAATTTTGGCATTCTTCTGTTATATACTACACCTCACACTGTCTCTGCCAGTAGGCTGCAGCTCCTCTGATTCTAGATTTGACTGCCTCATACAGATTTCTCTTCTCCATTACCACCCCTCTCAGATACCTGAAGCTATTCACCTGCTCCACTATTTTCCCTTCTATTTCAGTTCTCAGCTTTTTCTGAACTCCACCATTTGTTGCCATTAAAACTGCCTCATCTCTGTGCAATTTCGTCGCATGTGCCTTCAGTTTTGCATTCCATTCCCCTATCCTTTAAATTCTTGCTCCAAGTTTGCCTGTAATGACACATCATCTGCATACAGCAACTTTGTTCATCTGTCCCCTCCAACCTATTTGCTAATGTAGTCTATCACCAGTATGAACACCAGTATGAACAGCAGTGGGCTCAGAGTTGAACTCTGGTGCACACCCACTCCCACTTCCACTGGGAAACAATTTGTGAGACCGAACATTATTCGTACTTGAGTCATTGGGTTTTTGTACATAGCCAGCACTAATTCCACCAATGTTTCTAGGACTTCAAAGCACCGCAATACTGCCCAAATTAGCTTTCATGGGACCTTGTCATATGTTTTCTCCAAGTCTAGGAATGTCCAGTTTGACTCATTTGTCATCTCTAGCTTCTTCTCAACTATCTGTCTCACTGCAAACATTTGGATTAGTTGTGCTGCATCCTGATCTGAATCTGAACTGCTCAGCTCTCATCTTACTTTACACTAATCTATTTATCAATCACCCTTTCCAAAACTTTCATGCAACATAAGAGTTTGTTAGCTCTATACTGCCCACAGTTGCAAATGTCCCTTTTGTTCTTGAACACTGAAACTAGTATGATTGTTCTTCAGTCAAATGGGATAAGCCTTTCTCTCCATACTGCTATGAGTACACTCAGAAGCTATTTCTTCCCCATCTCACTTTGCATCTTTATCATATCTGCTGTGACCTCATCTGAGCCTGCTGCTTTCCCTGACTTCATTTTTTTAGTGCTGTTCTTTCCTCTTCTATGGTGGGCTCCTCCTCTTCTTTCACTGTAAGTTGTATTTGGGGCAGTATAGCTTCTATGGGATTTTCTTCAATCAGAAGCTGCTGGAAGTGCTCCTTCCATCTGCCATTGATGTCCTGTGGACTGGTGAACAGGTTGCTGCTGGCATGCCTTATGAAGGGTGTCTATCACCTTTATATTTCTATATTTGCCTTGCATTCTGATAGAATTTCTTTGTGCCATCCATGGAGTCACTTTCCAGAAGCTGGTAGAGTGCTTCTGATGCTTTCTTCCTTGCTATTGCAACTGATTTCTTAGCCAGCCACTATTCCTTTCCAGCCTGGTGCAGCTTTTCCATCTTAAACTTTTTCCTGCACTCCTACTTTCTTTTGATGACTTTCTGGACTTCAGCATTCCACCACTAGCTGTCCTTATGTACCTCATTTCCATACCTAGCCCAGCCTCTGTTCTGTAATCCTCACACATGCTGTTTTGAGGCGTTGTCATTCTTCTTCAACTCCACCTATTTCCTCCTCTTCATGAGGTGCTAGAGCCCTGAGCAATTCATTGAACTGTTGTGCTTTCTCTCTAGTCAACTTCCAGGTCTTCAGCCTGGTCTCTGTAAACCTTAGAGCCTTCTTTGACCACTGCTTGCAGATGATTGTGGCAACAAGTGGTTTAAGCTGTGGGCAGACTATTTTACTGGGGATGATTTTGCAATCTGACATGATGGTAAGGAGGAGGCTTGGACATCTTATTATTTCCAGGCTGCAAGATGGAAGGGCAAACACATGACCACAACTCCTGACTTAACCTCCAAGTGCTACATCTCTAACTATCTCATCTTTTCCATCCTTCAACCTGTCACTTTCATCGGGCCTATCCTACCCCCTTATAATCAACCTCTATCTTTCACTCTGTGCTTAATCTCTTCACAGCTACATACCTGGAGTTTATTACTTTCTTGTGTACTTGAATTCACCCTATACCTCAATGTAAATAGCATTCATAAACATCTTCTCAGAAATTATGTCTCTCTCTACTTGCACATGTCAATGAATTATTTTTTTCTTTAATCTATCACTGTTGCTTCTATTACACAAAGTCAGGCAACATAATTGTACCATATTATTTTTATATGTCAATGATTACAATTTTATATGTCAATGACTGTATTTTTTCATACACCATTGCTTCTATTTACCAGTCTCATGCAATGTAACTGTACTGTAACAATCTCGTTTTTCTATTCAAGTGATTTTACTCTAATTGTATGTATCTTTGCAGAGCTTTTTTCCCCCGGCCTCCACTGAAAATGGGCTCTATTCAGGCCCAGTGGACTTCCCCGGTTAACAAATGCAATAAATAATTAAATAAACAAATGCTGATTCTACCCCATTGCCCCTTTTTTAGCAGGAGGAAGTCTATCCGAGGTGCATGTTGGCTACTCTTGTGACTGTCTCTCTTTCTGAACCATGTGTTGGTTACTATCAATCCATTTGCCAGACAGAACTCTAGAATGGCCTCTACTCCTTTATTACTGTTGCCCCACCCATAAGGACCAAGGCAATCCTCATATTATGTTCCGTCTGTCCCAACATGTGCATTCAGGTCACCCATTATCAACACCAATTCCTGTTGTCCTGCTTTATCTAATAAGTCCTGCAACTGATGGACTATCACAACCCTACTGTGGAGCATAAGCTGATATTATGAATATTGCCCTATCATTAGGTGTTTGATTGCCATGAGTTTGTCAATAATTCTGATGACATCCCTCTCTGTTTTCTGAAGCTTCTCCCTCACCATAATTCCCACACCATTTCTAGCCTGTCCTCCTCATGAGTAGTAGAGTCTGGATCCCAAACCAAGTGGATTTGTTGCATTGCCCTTCCATCTTGTAGCCTGGATATAATAGGATGTCCAAGCCTCCTCCTTACCATCATGTCATCCATTTCCAATCTGCATCCTATCAGTGAATCTACATTAAGTTTAGCAATTCTTAGTTCATGTTTAGTAGGTTTGTTGGCTTTATGTCCACCTTTCACTCGACAAAGCTATCCCAGGTAACCCCAGCAGAGCCCCAGCCAACCAGTAGCTTACTGACACAGGGCTGCTGGGCTTTAGGGTGGGCACACAAATGCCAAAAGGGGCGCATACACCTCTCCCACCATTAGCATGGGGCCTTGGCGTAAGTTGGAGTAGACTGAGTCCTTAACCCAATCATCACCAGCAAATAATGGTGACATTAATAAACACAACCGAATCACCTAGAGCCATATTTTTACATCATTGAGTGGCTAGCCAAGCCACAGCTTGCAGTCTGTGATCCATGTTCTATTTTCATGAGGATACTGAGCAACACAGTAGATGCCCAAAGTGGGTGGCTTATAAAACTCTTTCCCCATAGGGCACCATGTAGAATCTGTGCTGCTGCCCACAGCTCTGTTCTTTGGTGAGTTTGGGATGGAAGCACTCAACATATTTTTCAGGGGTGGGTGGAACCTAACAGAGTCATGGGGAAATATGTAAACTCCAAACAGGCACTGGCCAGAGGTGAGGATCAAAGCGTGTTCCTTGTGCATGGGAGGTAAAGACCTTAACCATTATGCCAACTGCCAATCTCACCTCAGGAAATGCCATTAATTATAACATCCCCTACTATCAAATAGGGAACAAGTCCTCAATACTTTCTCTCTAAGGCCAAGGACATTGCACAGATGGGCCCAGACAATATTCCAGGTTGCCTTCTAAATAGCAAGCAACATGACCTATCAGACCCTCTGGAATTACTATGTAACCACAGCCTTCAAACAGGTTTCATGCCTATTGAATGGAGAACAGCAAAAGTCTTCCCTGTGCACAAAGATAGGCCATCTACAGACCCTGAAAACTACAGATGCACAAGTCTCACTAGTCTCCTATGCAAAGCCATGGAAATGTTCAGTAATGACACAGGAATTCTCCAAATACTGGACCCATCCCAATTTAGTTTTACCAAGGGCAGGCCATGCCTACTCAACCTGGTGGACTTCTTTGATAAGGCCACCAAAGCAATAGATAAGGGCAGAATGGTTCAAACTGCCATCCTTGACCTGACCAAGACATTTGGCACAATGCATCACGTGGGCATTGCTGATAAACTCAAAAGGTTAGGTAAAAATATTTATGTCACCTGCTGGATAGCCAGATGGCTCACAGACAGGGCCCAGGAAGTAAGAACTGGGGAGTCCACCTCTAGAAAGAGGCCAGTCACAAGAGGATCCCTTGGGATTGGTCCTAGGATCACTCCGTTTTTGCATTTACTTCTCTGAAGTCAAGGCCAATGTCAAGGGTCTCTGTCTGACCACATTTGTAGATGACTGTAAATTAGGAGAAGTCATATAATCCACCACCAGCACTAATGTCCTCCAAGGGCTGACACATTCAAATAATGCGTGTCAGAAAGATGGACTAAAACTAAATGCTAAAAAATGCACCTGGAAACTATCATATTGACAATACTCCCATAAAAGTCGGAGACTTGGGGAAAACAGACAGTAATCTAACCTGTGACCATCACTTTTCTACAGCAGCAAGAAAATCATTCTATGATGTGAAACTTATAAACAAAGGTATGACATCTGGGTCAAAAGAATTCACTGCTCTACTGTATTCAGCATTCATCAGACCTGTCAGGTAAGTACAATGACCCCTTTGTTATGTACCTAATCAGGCACATCCAACAACTGGAATGTCCAAAGAGGTTCCTCACTATGGCGTAAGCAATACGTCCTATGCAGGCAGCCTCAAAGCCCTATCCTTGTACTCAGTTTCCTACAGGCTCTTGGGGGGGGATTTATGCCTGGCATACAAGGCACTGTCAGACAACACCCTGATGGACCTCCTGCATAAATAGCACCAGAATTAAAAATTTTGTCTGTGATATAAATATGACCTGCTGGAGAGACAGGTATGTACCCCACATGCTACCCCTTCTCTGCTTCACATGGATGGGGAGCCTGTCCCAGAGTTCCTTCCTACTCTAACTCAACTGTAACTTAGACAACTGGATGGGGAAGAGGAAATTTATCCCTGGATTGGCACCTATGTCTTCTAACGGACACAGGCTGCATGTAAATGGTTCATCTCCCAGGCCCTTACTTGTAAATGGTTCATCTCCCAATCACTTGCTTACACTTATCAAGGGTATTAGAACTTGTCAAAGATTTGGGATGCATGGTTAGGTTTAAAAAGGCCCTAGCAGATGTTAGCCTACTACATACTTATGAACCTAGGCCAGGTAATGAATAGCAGAGGCTAAAGAAATTCATGATTACTAGATATCAACACAAAAACACACCTAGTGAAACATGATCTTCAATAGTTTGCTATATTCAGAAGGGATGTCTTACATGATTTATTTTTTTACATTTGTTTACTGAGAGTGTCAAGACTGAGCCCAAAAAAAAGCCTGTTTTCAGCGGAGACCCAAAGAGAAATGCTGCAAGTTACATAGTAAACAGTGTTACCACAGACTGTTAAAATAATATAACAGGTTACATAGTAAGCAAAAAACAAGCAACAGTAATACAAATTATGCAGTAAGGATGGTTAGTCACACATATTACACATTATAATTGTTAATCCTTAACTGAAACACATCAGAAACTACAACATTAATGTAGTTTTACTTAGGGGTGGGGTGGTAGCCTCACTAAATTAAACAATTAGAATAAAGGCATACAGTAATAAGCTGGAGATAGGTTCCAAAGGAAAAGAGTTAGGGAATATAGACATTAGAAAAGAATAAATGTAGGATCAACAGTGCTAAAAATTACTGAGGGGTCAGCCTGGAGTTGAGCAGGAGCATAGCCAATTTTAGTCAAACATTACATGACTGTTAATCAAAGGGTCATGAAATGTTCTTTTAAATGTAAGCATATATCCAGCAATTCAATATTCCCAACATTTTCATTAGTAAAGAGGTGCATGTTTATTCATTTCTGGCTTGCACTGCCCAGCAAATTATTTAACTGCAAATCAAATGACAAGTAATCTAGCATGCAGACTATTAATGGAAATGTACGTAAAATTACATAAGCCAGTGAAACAGCAAGTGAAAACAGTTAAAATTATTCACTACAATCCTTCTCACAAAAATGGACCTCATCTTTCTCCACACACATCACACTGGATGGTAAGAAAGTAAAGACAATAGAAGGTACAGAGGTGAGAAAATTTTCAAAATCTATTGACTGTAAACAGAAAGTGAAACTAATAAATACATGTCAATAAAAGCACTGTTGACCTCAGTCTCAGACAATTCCATAGGTGAAGTTTAGTGTTTAAAATGGATTATTAAAAGACACTTATATGTCAGAAGAAATATAGGAATAGATCTTTTTGGATGTTTCTTGTTGCCTGAAACAGAAAACAAATGTAAATATATGAGATGTCAAACCTGCATTTCTGGCACAATTTCATTTCACTTTCCAATAGCTACATTTCAGAACTGATCTCAAAATTCTCTGTTAGATTTGTCAAGTCAAGCTTATGGTCCGTTTTGCATTTCTTTTCTTAAAAAGACAGAAAACCAGACAAGATTCATATTCAAACAGCACAAGTATTGTTTTTCTTGCATAAATAAAAGCTACATACAGAAAAGACTAAGACAAAAAGCATTAGATACAGAGGATTATGATCAGGTCTCCAATCAACCAGTTTATTATGTGTTTGAGACACGGATGCCAAGAAATTCACCTTAGCAGTAAAGCTTAATTACTCTTGGCATCCATGTTGAAAACACATATTAAAAAGGTAAGATTATGATAGGTGACCTGATCTCAGTTGTTTGTAGTGCATGAAGCTTCATCTGCTCCATGTATTATCAGTTATTGAAAAAAAGCATAGGAGTATGAAGTGTTTTACTGGATTTGAAGTGCTGTCAGACAGAGGCACACTTTCAGCTTTTTGGCTTAAGAATTTGGATATATTCAAAAATAATGGGAGGGCAACAGATCCAAACAAAAGACTGTTTATAAGTATTGCTCCTATTCACTTAAAGTCACTACAGCAACAAGTTTTGCATCAATATCAATATCAATATAATAATATATATAATGATATCAATATCAATATAAGTACAAAACTCTAATGCCTGGCTTTACTGACAGAGCCTAATCCACAGTGATCTACTAGAAAAACAAAATATTTACAAGGGATACAGCAAAAATATTAGACAAAAGACAGTTGAGAGACAAGGGCAGCAGGCAGAAATGAATCTGTTATAACTTCTGGTCAGTACTGTACATTGTTAGTTGCTAGTTCTACACCTGATTGTCACAATGCTTAGTGAGTGCATAACCATTGTTAAGCACCTCCTTAAGTGCTGTTACGATTGGGTCTCACATTAGGGAAGGTGTTAACTAGTGTATCTTTTTCTCGATATAAGAGCACAGTCCTGGCACTCCAATCACTACAAAGGACTTCAGGAAGGAAATGTTTCATCAGCTTGAGTTATGTCATGCATCTGTCATACAAAGAAACAGACAGCTACAAAAGGAAACATTCAGGCCGACAATGAGGAAGAAATAAGATCAACGTCAAAAACATGGCCGAAATATTCCAGTACAATGAGGTAGAGAATGAACACAGAGTTGTACTTCACCCACGCACCAATTTTTTGCAGATGGACCTTGTTACCAGGATTTCCTTAATCCATCCTGATACGGACAAATTACTGTGAAAAAAGAATTCAGATACCAGTCAAGAAGCTATAGGCACCGAAGGTCCTTGAAAAAAGAAAAATACTTCAGATACTAGTCAAGAGATTATAGGCTCTGGAGGTCCTTGGGATACCTTCTCTTTTTTGATGCAGTAACACATTCTGCTTAAAGGTAAAAAGAATGAGAATATGACTTGACAGCTGATTATCGAAATAGGGCTACTAGTCACCATGAACAGTAAAATTCAGTGTACGTTTCCTGTGAATATCTGACAGAAATATACAATCATATGTGTAAAGAAACATGTCCATCCAAAGAAGAAATTTAACACTTTGAGGAATCCAGTTCCCTTTAAATTTAACTGCAAAGCAACAACTTTCTGTACCTAATAGACAAAAAAAACTTTACCTAAGGAGCATACTCACTGGAGGAAAATGCCTGCAGTACTTTCAACTCATGGAAGGTCATTAGGATACTACTAGTGTCGATTGTTACTAGATTAAGAATCCTTGAAACGTGAAAGGCATGAATATCCTCTATAGAAATAAATACGCATGTTCAAAGTAAAATGGAAGAAATGGTTCATACCATTTGTTGATGCACCACTCTAACATCACGTTGTCCTAACGAATTGAAACAGAATGCAATGACAAAATAAAACAGTGGTGCAGAAGACTGTTCTCACCTAAAGGATCCTGAGTTATAGTTAAGCCTCCCATGAGGAACAGAAACCCTGGGCTTTATGATGTCCATGAATACATTTCTTCTAGCAGAGATACAAATATCAGATACTGGGAATTTTGACTATCTTGAGACCAGAAAAATCATTTTTCTCCAACAGAACTCCAGAGGAACTTCAGTATTCCACAGCTGACTAACAAAAACATGTTATCTGGAGAGGCTTAGGCAACAACGAACTTGTAATCTTCACTAAAATATTTTGCATGCAGTCTAACCGTCTGCAGTACCAGTGGACACTGCAATAATATTAAACTGTCACACAAATACTGGACCTGCAGTATATTGAGAGCTACATTACGGTTAAAAACTCTTGCCAGCAGCAAAATGACAACCAAGGTGTTGGAGCTGAAGCTGGTGCTGAGGAACCTGGGAAAGTCGAAAGCAGAGGAAACTAAAGACCAACTAACCATGACAGGCGACAAACTATGGGGCACATACCATTGTGGTCATTGCTCATCATGTCCATTCATTTTCACATCAAAACACTTCACTAGCAAAAACACTGACAGGATTTTTGATATCAAATTCTTTGGCAATTGTAACAGCGATTGGGTGGTATATCTTGCAACGTGTACATGTGGGTTCATTCTATGTTGGACAGACTTCACGACCACTTTGATTACGCATGTCTGAACACTGTAGTGTCATACGAACCAGGAGGGAGAGCAATGCCCTATTCCGACATAGCATACAACATAATTCAGCCAGATTCCAGTTCATCATCATCATTGACAGAATTCTTGGTGATAGATCCAACAAACAAGGATGGCACTCTATTCTCACTAAAAAAGAGAAGTACTGGATCATTAAACTGGGGGCTTTGTTCTCACCCGGCTTGAATGATCATTTATAAAATTTTATTTTACCAATTGCAATATATAATGATTATGTGGTTGTTTAATTGTATAACTTTTTATTTTCTCTTTGTTTCTCACATAGGAAACATTTTGAATGTTGGGAAGATCACTTTGGGAAGAATCCTATTGGATGAGTCATGTTTTATATATATATATATATATATATATATATATATATATATGTGTGTGTGTGTGTGTGTGTGTCACTTCACAGTTACTATTCTGTTATTCCCAACCGGTCTGGGTTGTTTATTATATTTAAATAAAAGTTTATATACTTTACTCATCAGCGTTTTTGGATGCTTTTTGATGCTCTACACTGAATTTGATGCTGGCAATCTTTTGTCTACTTAAGGGAGAGATCACCACACCAAGTCAAAAATGCAAAGAAAAAGGTGAGGAAAACAAGAAGCCAAAGACCAAGCTGCCGACCATAAATGGCAGCAAACTAGACATGAGGAATCGATGGAAGAACAGGGAGGTATGGGTAAGGCAGTCAGAACCAAGTCAAGCTGAAACGCTTTAGAATTGGCTGGTGCTGGATCTGAAATCCCACAAGCTGAATCAGACAGACCAGACAACATCAGATACCATGTTACCAGGAGAAGCTTAGGCAACACTGAACTTGTAATCTTCACTATGTCACACAAATACAGATCCTGCAGTTTTTAGTTAGTTTTTAATTAGATATGGCTGATGATTGGAAGGTAAAAAGCACATAAAAATAGATATTTGTGAATACAATAAACACTGGAAGAGTAAGCCCTGTGTAAAAATATCACAACATTAGAAGCAAGAGAATCATAAATCTGGGAGAGATGCTCAACATTAATAATCAATGTGTGGTGTTGAAACAAAGGTGCAGATTGTGATATAATGCCTGCTCAAACATTTAAAGTTCTGTACTTGAAATGTTATAAAGAAAACTATGTGCAAGCTGCTTAGTTATTCAGGCCATTATGTGAAACTACTGTGATGCAGGTTACTTTTGAATATATAAAAAAAAAAATAAAACTTGCATACACAGAGAAATAATTTCCTTTGTAAATATGAAGACTTACTTAATGGTTTAATCTGTTTTATTAGCAGTTCATCATATTCAGATAGGTCCCACATTGCTACTTGTGATGCACAATCCAAGAAGGTTACAATAAATAGAACTGAAAAGGAACCAACATACACTGGTCATGTTTTGACTTAGATGGCTTGAAACCAGATAAGAAAATCAGAATTGTGACTGAAATGCTTCCACCGGAGAATAAACACTTCTGAGATATGCAACCAGGATAACGGCATCCTTCAGAGTTTATTTTGAACATGTTAGAAATGAGTACCACTTAAGAAATTACTGGTACAAAATATAGCATAGTACTGGACTGAATAGCATAATAGCTTTGAACTGCTCAGTGTCAGAGGCATACACACTGATGTACTCTGATGTGAAAAAAATGTCATATTACAAGTAGATGCCTGCCAGAATGCACAAAGACTGCAACTACATATGAGCCAAGTACTCTACTGACTCCCAGAAAGGATATATGATCTAGTAGCAAAAGAGGTTTGATTGACAGCGTATGCTGATGAAAAAGTTCCACGAAAAATATCTGTTAGAAAGAACTGGCAGTGGAAAGTAACCATATGTTGGTGCAGCATATAATCAAACATTCAAAACACTGATGCATAAGACAATGCCTAGGTTGAAAAGAATGCTGCAACATTTATTGAAATACAACTGGAAAAAATAATTGTTGTGTAAATGCCATGGAACAACTAGTCACCATCCCCACAAGAGGAGAAAACATACTTGATCTCATCATCACGAACATGGGATCAAAATGTTCAACACTGGAAGTATACCCCTCACTGGTGAGATCAGATCATAAACTAATCTCGCTGGAGGTCCTCATCCCGCCCCCACCTGAAACAAAAAAGACCACAGTGAAAAACTTCTCAAAAGCCGATTTCACACTTCTAAAAACTAGTGTGGTCTCCTTTAAGGCCCCTGAGCCAGTGGTAAACATTACTCAAACCGCTGAATCACTTACAAATGCCTTCTACCAGCACCTACAGGACTGCATGGATCAGGCAATCCCAAACAAAACTAAGACTCTCAGTACCAAAGGCAAGCATCCAGTCTGGTGGACCCCAGCCATAAACAAGCTCTACAACAAAAGGAGGAAGCTACTACAAGATAGAGCAAAATCCTTGAAAGGTAAGACACCTTTGATCATTATAAGTAAAAAACTAAGAGCTCTCATAAAATCATCCAAGGCAAATTTTGAGAGAAAAATCGCCAAGGACTCTAAAGACAATCATAAGGCCTTCTTTAGCTATGTTAGAAACCTAGGAGGAAACTCCCAGATATGCTCAGAATTAGTTCAAAATGATGTGAAAATTACTGAACCTACACACATTGCTAACATACTGGCTGACAGGTTCAGTGCAAACTTCTCCCCCCCCGCAAAAGGAGAGATCTATTCCAGAGAATTGTAGCCCCCCAAACATCTCCAACGCCCAGGTGAGAACTGCCCTCACTAAGGCAAAAAACACAGCATCCATGGGACCGGATGGTGTCCCCGGCTGTGTGCTTCATGAATTCAACGAGGAATTAAACCCACAGTTAGGACAGCTGTTTAATCTTAGCCTCACCTCAGGATACGTGCCCAAGGAGTGGCGCACGGCGACTGTAGTCCCACTTCATAAGGGCGGTGCCTCCACAGACCCTGGAAATTACCGCCCCATTAGCTTGACAAGCCTTATCTGCAAAGCCATGGAGAGGATCATAATGGAACTCATAAATAAAGACATAGGGAACTTGCAGACTTTGGATCCAACCCAGTTTGGCTTTGTCAAAGGCAGATCCTGCCTCTTAAACTTGGTTGACTTTTTCGAGACAGTCACCAAGGCCATTGATGAGGGAAAGGCAGTCCATACAGCCTACCTCGACCTGGCAAAGGCCTTCGACACAATACCCCACTCAGGTATCATCGAAAAACTCATCAGCTTGAATGTAAACCCATACATCACAAGATGGGTTGCAAAGTGGCTAAGTGACAGAACCCACAGGGTCAGAGTTGCTGGAGCCATGTCAGACTCAAAGCCTGTCACAAGTGGTGTCCCACAGGGCTCAGTCCTGGGTCCACTCTTGTTCGGCATCTACTTTTCTGAAGTACAAGCAAACACAGGAGGGTTATGGCTGACAAAGTTTGCAGATGACTGCAAACTGGCGCCATAGTCGAAAACACATCTGACACAGATATCCTCCAGAAGGGCCTCACAGAAACGGATAACTGGTGCCAGAGCCATGGCCTGAAGTTAAACGCCAAAAAATGCATAGTCATACCCTTTGGGAAAAACAAGGTTACCCCTAGCTACCATATAGGTGGCAATCCACTGAGCACAGAAAAAGTCATCAGGGATCTGGGGACCCAAGTTGACAGTAGCCTTTCGTTTGGCACTCATGTTGCTAAAGTAGTTAGGAAAACCTTCTATATCGCCCACCTGATCATGAAGGGATTCACATCTAGATCAAGGGAAGTCATAGTCCCCCTGTACTCATCACTCATTAGACCTATGATTGAGTACAATGCCCCGTTCGGAATGTATCTGACCAGACACCTGCTGCAGCTTGAAAGGCCCCAAAAGTTCCTCACCAAAAGGATAAAGGGTCTCAAAAATATGTCTTATGCTGCCCGACTGAAAGAACTCCAGCTCTATTCAGTCTCATACCGCTTGCTCAGAGGTGACCTGTGCCTGACATATAAGGCCATGTCAAACCCAGATTTGATGAATATGCTTCACCTCAAAAAATCTAGATCCCTCAGAACCACAAGGGCGGGAGACTTAAACCTTGACACGGTTATAAATAGAACGTGCTGGAGGGACAGATTCATCACCCAGAGACTCCATATGCTGTGGAACAAAATCCTGGTACATGTGAGGCAGAGCACCTCGCTGGCCTTGTTCAAGAGGAATCTTGACCAATGGATGGGAGATCGCAGATATACCCCAGGGATTACTTCAGTGTCACTGCTTGACAGAGGCACAGAAAAATGATAGGCATAGTTTTTATTCAAACTAAAGGGGTGGCGAAAGCCACATAACTATGGGCTAGGCTTATAAATGCCCTTGGGCAGATAGCCTAGTATGAACCTATGAACCTATGAACCTATAACCATAGATGTAGCCTAGTATGAACCTATGAACCTATAACCATAGATGTCCTTTTCTATATGCTGGAGTGTTCATAACACGAGGGAGTACACCTCCGGCTGACTCATATGTCCGCCAGTATACAAAAGACAATGCTACTGTAAAGTACGTGAGACACTGCATATCAGTTAGCGTATACCGGCCATAAAGAGACGTTTGGTATAAAGCGGACACTGGCATGTACCAACCTCAGAACTGAATGCTGCAATGCATCAGCCTGATATAGGTGAGGAAATATGCAACCAAGGACCAAGGCAAGCATCAGGGGAAGGAGGGGGGAGTAATACTGCAGCATATAGAAGAGAAGGACCTCTATAGTTACGGTAAGATTTTACGCAACTATTCTATGTCCTTCCATTCCTATGCTGCACTATTCATAACAAAGGAGAGTGCCTAAGCTCATGCAAAGGAAGAAATGGGCGGAGCAGAAGAGGCATTTTCCACAAACCCATGCAGAATAGATCTGGCAAACCCAGTACTGGACCTGGAAATGACATCTAGTTTATAGTGTTTGGTGAAAGTATGAACAAAAGACCAGGTAACTGCTTCCAGGATGGAGCAAGTGTCCAAGCTTTTAAAGAAGGCTCCAGAAGAAGACACTGCCCTAGTGGAATGTGCCCTCACAGGCAAAGAAAGACTCTTTCCATTGGCTTAGTAACAGAAAGAAATAGCTGTAGAAATCCAAGAGGAAATAGTCTGCTTGGAAACAGGTTGACCCAGGGCCCTTGGATGATGAGACAAATAGGCATTCAGACTTATGGATGGACTTAGCTTTGTTCATGTAGTATCTGAGTTGCCTGTGCGCATCTAAACTGTGTAGAATCCTCTCACTGTAGGATAGTGAAGAATGAAAAAAGGCTGGAATGTTGATAGACTGATTGAGAGATAACTCATTAACCACCTTGGGCATAAAGAAGGGATTAGTGTGAAGAGAAACCTTATCCCAGGTAGATATTAGGGCTTGTAACTTAGAGACCCTTCTGGAAAAAATAAACTGCCATGAGAGGAACAGTTTCCCATGTGCAATGTTGCAGGGATGAGGAACTTGCTGGCTGAAATGGAGCCAAGGTAAGTTTCTCTAAAACAAAACTAAGATCCCAAGGAGGCAGAACTGGTTTCCTTGGTGGCCCAATGCATAGGGCGTCTTTTTGGAACAGTTTAACTTCCAATATGGAAGCTAACAGTGGAGACATAAGAAGACATGCAGAGATGGCAGAAAGATGGGCTTTAACTGAAGGGCAAGACAGCCCGCTCTTCATCAATTCACACAGATAGGACAAAACCACGGGGGCCCTCCACTAACATTGGTTGCAAATAATTTTTGAGACACAAGATGGAAAACCTCTTCCATTTGGAAACATAGGATTTCCTAGTAGTGGGTTTTCTGGCCTCCTGCAGAACTTTAAGCACATCCTCAGAGTAAAGGTGTCTGAAGGGGATTAAAACTCTATCACCTACAGGGTCAGGTTTAGAGTTGACATCTGCAGATGCACTAGAGTTCCCTTGTCCTGTATGAGCAGGTCCATCCTGTGAGGTAACTTGTGATGATTGCCCTTGACTAAATCCAGGGGGGGGGACCAATACTGTCTTGGCCAAAAGGGAGTCACCAGCAAGATTTTTGGTTGTTCCTGCTGAATTTTCAGCAGGACCTTCTCGAGAAGTGTGAAGGAGGAGAATGCATACAGAAACATCCCCTTCCAAGAAAAGGACAGAGCATCCACCTTCCATGCCAAGGGATGTGGGATCCTGGCACACAATTTGAGAAGTTATCTATTCATGGGGGAGGCAAAGAGATCTCTCTGAGGTTTACCCTACCAATGGATCAGATCCAGAAACACATCCCAGTTCAATATCCATTCACAGGATTGAATCATGGACCTGCTGAGTGCATCTGCCACCACATTCTGAGTTAAAGGAATGTAAACAGCCTGAAGAGAGATGTGACTTTGCAAGACTAGCTCCCAGGCCTTTAACACCAGTCTGCACAGGAGGTAGGACTTTGTTATCCCCGTCTGTTAACACACCAGAGGACTGTGGTGTCATCTGTGAACCACCTTAGAACCCCAGGAGAATGCCTGGCCTTGACGATTTTGAAGGCAAAAATCAAGCCCTCATTTTTTTTATGTTGATGTGCTCCTTTCTTTGTGTTGAACACCAGACATATCTGACCTTCCAGGATTCTGGTGTTGCACCCCACCCTATATCCAACACATCCGTGTACAAATTCTGAGTGGGAAGAGGTGGCTGTAGAGGTAGACCTGGGTTCCTTGAAACCTGACAAATCCACCAATGTAATTCCCTTTTCAAACAGGGTAGGAGAGGAATGATAAAGTCTAGAAGTTGCCGGGAGTGTTGCCTCCAAACCATTCTCAAGAACAACTGGAATTTTCTCATATGTAAGTAGGCTAAGGGAAGCATGAAAATCGTTGAGGCCATGTACCCCAGGAGGCGTAGGAATTTCCTGGCAGTCAGAAACTGAAGTGGTAAAAGATCCTGGAAATAGGAAGCACGGGACAGGACCTTTTCTGGGGGTAAACAGGCTAGCATCCTGCCTGTTTGAATCTTGCACCCAAGAAAAACGTGGTCTTGGAAAGGGGTCAGAGTAAATTTCTGAAAGTTGATTGTAAATTCTAGACTTCCAAGTAGACACATTGTGAAGGAAAGATTCTCCAGAAGGATGTTTGATGTTTTAGACTTAGTGCAATATATTCAGTTTTTTAAGGGAACAGGTTTTGAGTTAGCATGAACTTTCTGGACAAAATTAACTATAAACTATAAAACTCTAATTCATAGCACTGGTGTCTAATTGTAATCCTCAGTGATTTATTACAAAATCCAGGAGGGATGAACAGAGTAAAAATATGAGGCAAAATCAGGGGCATTCTGCAAAACTTATGAACAGATGGAAGGTAATAGTTAGTGACATTAGGCAAAATCAGAGACAGCAGAGGTATGGACTTTGTGCTGCATGTGATATGCGTATGTGACAGTGAAACAGAAGCAGCATTCAAGTTTGTTTTTACTTAAAAGGAATGCAGAATGCATAGGGGTTTGAAGACTGGATTAACCAACAATGTGTAACTAAACGTAACACTAAAAAGTAGACAAAAAATACAAGTAAAACTGCTCCAATATGAAAATACTTTCTGTAAACCTTTCTCCCTTTTGCCGATTAGGTAATGGACTCAGCTGACACTGAAGTGATGTCAGCACATCAGCAAGAAAACAGAACTTTCTGGAGAGTAACCATCGAGAGCAGTGCATATTATGGCTCTGGAGGGCATGTTTAGAAGAGATTTTATTTAAAAAGAAAAGTAAGAATGCAACCTTAAATGACAGAAAGAAAGCCATGGTAAGCGACTACTGAGGAAATTCACTTTGAGAACAGACAGGTTATTTTGATTTTGTCAGTTTGCACATCATAAGTACTTTGGAAGAAGTGGTTAATTAATGGAAAAGCTTACCCAGACTGCTACAACTTGATGTAAGGAAAGGTTAGTTCTGCTTTCTTTTACTTTGTATTGCTTTACTGCCTTTTTCTACTTTGTATACTGTGATTGTGATGTCTCTGCAAAATCCTCACAACTAGCACCAGTGAGGGACATGCACATTGAGAGGATAACGAGTACACACACCCTTGAGCACACAGAGATCACAGTCAGTCTGGGGCTGGTTTCTCTCTCACTTTCTCCAGATCCACAATAAGACTCCCTACTGGCACAGCTATAGGGTTAAGATCTCAGCCGAGTGGCCAAGCTAAGACCTCCAGTACCCTCTCTGTCCAACCAGTGCTTTGTGTCCCTGCCCAAGTAACTGACACACACACGCATTTTGAGATTTGATTGATATACAAACACACACATGCTTCTGGGAAAGGCTGGCACAGGTTTACTAGCTATGCCCCCTTCTGCCCAGGCTATAGTGTAGTACCAGCTGCCACCAGCCACCCTTACTTATCAGCTGCTGTAAGGCTCTTATCAAAGGGTGTCCAATCCTACTGTATAATGTTACTATCATCTAAATTGTAAGTGTGACCAAGACTTTCAAGGTTATTGGAGTGGCCTATACAGAGTCACCAAATACATATGCAAGTACTTTCTCTACGAGCTTAAATATCTCTAAACAAACCAGCCACAATTAAAAGGTTTAAATATATTTAATAATAAATAATAAAAGAAGAAGACAATACACAATAACTCAGCACAGTGACTACAGAGTTCAGAATCACATAAATATTTTAAAACATTGCAGGACAGTCTCACATAAATACAGATGACATCTAAACTAATCTTACTATATTCCTATCTATCTCTTAAGAGAAATACTATACCTAAATCTTACTTACAGAGCAAGGCAAATACACGTGCTGAATGGATGTTTTCAGCTCCAAAGACAAGATACAAAGTGCACAGACTCATTCTCTGAGATGGTTCTTAAATTATTATCAAACATTACTGCTGGGTCAGCTAGATGACATCATTATTTGACACCTGCCTCCAGTTCCCAGGCTAAACAGATACCAACAGAAT
This sequence comes from Protopterus annectens, assembly GCF_019279795.1. Lineage (NCBI taxonomy): Eukaryota > Metazoa > Chordata > Ceratodontiformes > Protopteridae > Protopterus > Protopterus annectens. The sequence goes on from NC_056726.1 coordinate 460,529,929, forward strand.
GCAACATTTCTCTGTGAAAAATACTTCTCTCTCAGAAGTTTGCCTAGAACTGTAAGTTGTAAAACAATGAACACTTTTTACATTTGAAACCTAGTAATTATTTCTGTTTCCATACAATAGGAGAACCTTCTAGCTGTAGACATCCTGTCTTCTTGCTGAGATAAACACAATCATAATACTCTTCACTGATTTAGTTTGCAGGTTAACTCTGTATCTTGAAACTTCTACTATGAACACACACATTTGCATAGGCATATAGTTTACACACATTTCTGCTCTTTTCCAGCAGGGTACAATGTGGTTACATTCTTGAAGCTTAGTACAGAACATACAGTTCAACACAGACTTCTGCACCAGTAGTTTAATACACACATAACATATAGCTTTCTTACATTTGTAAGACAACCATACAAATCATATTAAAATTCACAAATAACAATGAACTGTTTAAAAAATTCCAGCTAGCCGGGCTAGCAGCCTCACAATTCTCCCCCCTGAAAACTCAAGCTATTTTTTCAAGTGACCCTTGAGAAACGTTGCTTGAGAGGGTTGAGCCTATCTGGGAATACCTTATCCCATTCCCTGTCTTGACAGCCCATCAGCATTGGCATTGCTAACCCCACTGTGGTGCTGCACTGTCATATCATATGCTCGGACCCCTAGGCTCCACCTTAGCAACTTGGAATTTTGCTGGCTGGCTTGATGTAGCCATGTTAAGGAAATGTTGTCTTTAACTATAGTGAATTTCCTTCCATACAGATAAGACTGAAGTTTCTGCAGTGCTCACACTATGGCTAGACATTCCTTTTCTACAGCTGCACAGCATTCCTCCCAGGGCTGCAGCCTATGGCTGAGATAAACCACTAGGTGCTCTTCTCCCTCTGAAGAAACATGGCTAAGCACAGCCTCCACCCCATGGTTTGAAGCATCCACCTGCACAACAAATTCTTTGCTGTAATCTGGACTGGCTAACACAGGGGGTCCTCCCAAAGCTCCTTTAAGCTTCTGGAATGCCTGCTCACATGCTGGTGTCCACACTACCTTATCTGGCCTGTTTGTCCTTGTCAGGTCTGTGAGGTGGGCAACTACATGGTACTATAACTGGGGAAGGGTACTCCCTGCTGTCCCTAAAAATGCTCTCACCTGTTTTTTTTTTTTTTTTTTTGTAACAGGGGAAGGCCATGCCTGAATGGCTTTCACTTTGGCTGGTTCTGGCCTGATCTTACCACTCCCACTCTATGCCCCGGGCAGGACACCCCTGCCATATCCACTTGACATTTGCTGGGCTTAATGGTCAACCCTGCCCTCTGCAGTCTGCCCAGCACCTCCCTGACATGTTGAAGGTGCTCTTCCCAGGAATGGCTGTAGATGGCAATATCATCTAGGTAAGCGCGGGCAAAATCTCCTGCTTGGATATGCTTTACCAGGCTCTGGAAAGTCACTGGGGCATTTTCCATCCCAAAGGGCATCTTTGTGAATTCATACAAGCCAAAAGGATTCATAAAGGCTGACCTCTCTCTAGCACTGGGAGTCAAGGGCACCTGCCAGTAACCCTTGGTAATATTAATGGTGGTAAGATACTTAGCCCCACCCAGCTGCTCTAGGGCTTCATCTGTCCTAGGCATGGGGAAAGCATCTGACTCTGTGCGACTATTTAATTTCCTGTAGTCCACACATAACCTGGTGCTGCCATCTTTCTTTGGTACCAGCACCACTGGGGAGGCCCAGAGACTGCTGGACTCCTGAATTACCCCTAGTTCCAACGTTTCTTGCATCTCCTCCCTCAGAGTCTGTTTGACTCTCTCAGGCACCCTATAAGGGGCCTGCTTTATAGGCCTTTGGGGTCCTGTATCCACATGGTGCTGCACCAGGTGGGTGCATCCTGGTTTCCCAGTGAACATGTCCCCAAACTCCTGTAACTGTGCTCGGATTTCTCGAACCTGGGTAGGGGATAGCTGCTGGGACACTGCTACCCCTTCCACTAAGGTGCCAGTCTGAGCCTCACTGAGGAGATCAGTCACCAGATTCCCCTCCGACTCATCCTGCAATATACTGCAAGTACTCAGCACAAGGGCCTCCCTATCATAGCAAGGTTTCATCATGTTAACATGGTACAATGTATGCCCCTGCCTCCTGCCTAGCAGATCTATCATGTAGTTAACATCACTGACTTACCTTACCACCTTGTAGGATCCCTACCAGGCTGCCTGCAGCTTGTTGTGTCTGACAGGAATGAGAACCATTACCTGCTGTCCTACAGCATACTCTCTAGCATTCCTGTCATACCAGACCTTTTTCCGCTGTTGGCCTTCTGCCAGGCTCTCATGGGCCACACCCAACAGTTCCATGAGCCTTATCTTGAGGTTTAGGACATATGCCACAAGATACTCCTTGTGGAATTCACACTCACCCTCCCACTCATCTAAAATTAAATCTAGAGGGCCCTTCACCCTATGACCATACAGAAACTCAAAGGGTGAAACAAAAGAAGTTATGTACTCACCATAGCGTTCCATACCCGGCACTTGCAAACTTCTTTTGCATTGGGCACCACGCGGCAAGAAAGACTGAAGAAAATGGTGTCGGCTGCATCTTATATACCCCTGGCGCACTGACGTCAGGGAAGAAGTGACAGCAACCGATGCCGGACCAAGACTTTGGAACTCGGGCCGACTGCAGGACCGCCTGATGGCAGGATAACCCAAGTGTAATGACTGCAGCAGTGTAACATGATAAACATCTTCATTTGTCAGCAACCTGTGGGCATCGGATCTGACCCGGATCCGAGCCGGCAGCTTTCCAAGCTAGAGATCCGAGCTCCTAGCTCTTCCCCTTACCCATAATACCCTGCTACCTCCTTCCAGTCCTCAGATCGAGTTTGCCCAAATATCAGCCAACACAAACACAAATCTGAACTTCCTAACCTGATATCTTCGAAGAGTGGATCACTTAATCATCCGTGGAATGAACTACAGGTTAGGGGGACGGAGGGAGGGTCGGTTACTGACAAATGAAGTTACCTACTCAGATGGAACGTTATGGTGAGTACATAACTTCTTTATCTGAAGTAGTTAACTTCATTTGATCAGCAATCTGTGGGACAGAGTCCCCAGCTACCAAAAAAAACTTGGGAGGTCCTCAAGGAAGAATATTCTGGAGCACTACAGAGCCAAAGGCTGCCCTACCTCAGGATATCAGATCTAATTTATAATGAGAAATAAAGGTATGAGAGGAAGCCCAAGTAGTGGCCGAACAAATGTCATCCAAGGGTACCCTTGACCAAAAAGCCGCAGCAGTAGCCATAGAATGGGAAGAATGAGCACGAACCCCTACGGGCTCAGGCCAACCAGAAATTTTGTATGTAAGTAGAAAGCATTGGGATATCCACCTAGCTCGGGTCACCTTCATTGCAGATTTTCCCAGAGATGGTTTAGCAAAGGAGACAAAGAGCTGCTCCGATTTATGCGAGGCAGCAGTTCTGTGCAAATAAAAGCGCAATTGTCTATGCACATCTAATGAATGTAGTCTGTACTCTCCTTTGTTCTGGTAGTTGGGAAAGAAAACATGTAGATGGATTGGTTGATGTTAGCCTCGGAAGCCACTTTGGGTAAAAAGGAGGGATTAGTCCTGAGGGATACTCTGTCCTTATGGAAGACAAGATACGGAGGTTTAGTACAAAGAGCCTGAAGCTCAGACACCCTTCTAGCTGAGGTAATAGCAAACAAGAAGGCAGTTTTCCAAGACAAATACTTTAAGTCAACCGATGCTGCAGGCTCAAAGATGGGGCCAGTAAGAGCCTGGAGGACTAAGGTTAGATCCCATGGGGGAACCGCATTCTTGACTGGAGGTCTTAAAAGGAAGGTACCCTAAAAGAAGGTCTTACAGATCTTAGAGGAAGCTAAAGGACCAAGGTTGTCTCCTATGTGAAAGTGGGAGATGGCTGCCATCTGAACCTTCACAGTTGACAAACTGACCCCCTGATGAAAGATGTGGGATAAGAACTCATGTACTGTTGGAATACGAGCCGTAAAGGGGTCCAGATTCCTTTGCCTGGCCCAGATAGAAAAACATTTCCATTTACTGTTGTAAACTTTCCTGGTAGAAGGTTTATGTGCCGCCACCAGGATGGATTTCACTGTGGACGAGATGCCAGGAGTCCTAGCCACTAATGGAACTGGATCAACCAAGCGGAAAGCTTGAGGTCATCCAGGTTCAGAGTTTTCAATCCCGAAGGATGAGAAATCAGATCAGGAATGGGATCTAAGATCCAAGGAGGAGCCATGAGGTAAGACCATAGGTATGGGAACCAGGTTTGCCGAGGCCAAAATGGGGCTATGAGGATAACTTTGCTCCCCAACCGCCGAGCTTTCTGCAAGAATTTTGTCATTAACGGAAGAGGTGGATAAGCATAAAGAAAACCGGATGGCCAAGCATGAACTAGAGTGTCTCTGGGGGTCTCCCACGTAGGGGGGATTAGGGCGAAAAACTCGCTGCACTTTGCGTTCGAAGGCGATGCGAACAGATCTAAGCAAGGTTGACCCCATTTGAGGAAGATCTGTTTCTCCACTAAGTGGTTCAGAGACCGCTCATGAGGTGAGAGGATAGTCCGACTCAGCTCGTCCACTAGAATGTTGGACCGACCCAGAATGTGCGTTGCTAGCAGAAAACGGTTGGTGGAAATCGCCCACTCCCAAACTCTCATGGCCTCTCGGCAAAGGGGGTAAGACCTGGTTCCCCCCTGTTTGTTGATGTACCAGACGAGTGACATGTTGTCCGTCTGAATTGCCATAGTCCCTAGAGAAAGGAAGGCATGGAGAGCTTGCAACGCTAGAAGCACTGCCCTCATCTCCAGAACACTGGTATGCAGAACGGTCTCTGCTGGAGTCCACGTGCCTTGGACGGTTCTGCCCATGCAATGCCCCCCCCCAGGCGAGAAGCATCTGTGGTCACCGTGGCTTGGGGTAGAGGCATCAAAAAGGGCTGTCCCTCCCGAAGCTCTCGGGAATTAAGCCACCAAAATAGAGATTCCCTGCAAACCCTGCTGAGGGGAATCGGGGAGTACAATGGATGTCGAAGGATGGACCACTGGACCTGCAAGGTCCATTGAAGAACCCTCATATTCAGACAGGCTAGGGGTGAAAGGTTGATAGCTGCCGCCATAGACCCTTGAGCCCTCAGGACTAATTCTGCTGGTGGGGCCGGAGACTGAAGAAGGGCTAAGACATGGAGAGTTAGATTGCGGAGTCTGTCCGATGTCAGGAAGGCCTTGGAGTGCAGCATGTCTATTCTGGCCCCTATGAAGTCCAGGACCTGAGCAGGTTAAAGGGATGATTTTTTGTAATTTATGGTGATCCCCAACTGATGGGCCAGACGCATGAAATAATCCCTAGCCGAGCATAGTAGATGCCTGGTGGGAGAGGCGAGGAGCCAATCGTCCAGGTAAGGAAAGACCTGTATTCCCTGAAGTCTTAGGTGGGCCGCTACAATGGCCATGACCTTGGTGAACACCCTGGGGGCTGTCGTGAGGCCGAAAGGGAGGACCTTGAACTGATAATGACTGGCCCCTAACCGAAAGCAGAGAAACCTCCTGGATCGCCTGTTCATCAGAATGTGATAGTACGCATCCTTGAGGTCTATGGAGCACATCCAGTCATTCTCCTGTAGAAGAGGGAGAATAGACTGAATGGTGACCATCCGGAATTTTTCCTTGGCAACGGATAGGTTCAATGCAGACAAGTCAAGAACTGGTCTTAAGTCTCCCGTCTTTTTTGGCACCAAAAAGAACCTGGAGTAAATGCCTAATCTCGACTGGTCTGGGGGGACGCGCTGGATGGCTCTTTTTCTTAGCAGCTCTTTTATTTCTAAAGCTGCAGCCTCCCTCTGATTGGGTGGGACATCGGGGAGGCATCCCAACTGAGGGGGAGGATTTGCAAAGGGAATAGAATAACCTCTGGATATTATTCGGAGCACCCGGCGATCTGTCATAATGGACTCCCAATGTGCTAGGTGTTCCGAAAAACGCCCCCCTGACTGCCTCCAGAGAGGAGCAGTCGGGCAACCCCTCAGGGTTGCTGCGCAGGTCAATCAGAAAAGGGTTCCATTGACCCAAAATTCTTCAGCCCTCCCTCTGCCACTGGGCCGGCATCCACCTTGTCCTCCCCTGCCTCTGAAAGACGAAGAGTCCAGAGCGAAATGGGATTGTTGAGATTTCCGGAACCACATCTTCTTTTGTCCTCTCTGGTTCCTGGAAAAGGACCTTTGAGGAGCCGAGAAGTGGATTCCGATGGCAGACGTCTTCCCGTCTTTCTCGCTCTGGAGTAGCGTATCGCAGACGGTCTTGCCAAACAAGGTAGAACCGTCAAAGGGAGCGTTCGCGAAGAATGCCTTGAAGGGTTCCGCAAAATTGCAAAGGTGGAGCCAGGCATGGCGCCTCAAGGCGATGCCTGCTCCGCTGGCTCTAGCCGCCCCCTCCATGGCATGGGAGAGAAGCTGCATAGAAGTGTTGGAAATTGACTTTAGAGTGGCCATTCGTGTCGAGAAGGTTCTTTTGTCCTCGACCGACATAACTCCGGGGGTGACCCAGCGTACTCTTTGATTAGGTCCCGCTGAAGTCGAATCACGTGTGCCAAGCAGTTCAGCGCCCTTATGGAGAAGGTGGCTGAGAGAACATCCGCTTTCCAATGCGGTCCATTGTCCGAGACTCCTTGTCGGGAGGATGCACCAAGGAACTTTCCTGAGCCAGTTCCTTTTTGGTGGCAGCTGCCAACACCATGGCATCTACTGGGGAACCTTTGCTCCATGCCGGCCTGTCCATCGGGGGACTAAGGATTTTATCAGGTCTTCTGGGAATTGGCTCTACAGTGTTTGGCTCCTTCCACTCCCTGGTAGTTATGAGATCTACCAGGGGGTCGGCCGGAGGGGACACCCAAAAGGTAGATGGGCCTGTGTCAAACGCCTCCAGAAACACAGACTCATCCGAGGAAGGTTTTTGGGATAACCACCCCCCTCTAATGCACAGCATCTCCATGATGTCTCCCAAAGGGGGCCTCTTCTGGGGGTGACCTGGGGGAACCTTCTCCCTCCTCCAAGTCAGTGTGTTCTGTGAGGGACTCAGGGGAGTCCCAAGTGCCTCCTTTTACACTTTCGTTTGTGAGGAACCTCTTCGGGGGGAACTGTCCAAGGAGGGCTCACCAACCAGGTCCTGTTCCTCTTGGGGAACCATCTGGGACGTAGGCTCAGGCTGTCCCTGGGGCCGGATGATGGAAGTCAGGCCTGTCTGTGAGGGAATGGCGGGTGGATCCGTAGCACGAGCCAGTGGCCTTGAATCCCTCGAGAGGACCCTCTCCACAACGTCGAAGGCCGATGGTCAACCGTTCTCCCTAGGATCCGAGAGCAGCCCCCTCGAATCCGATGTGTGGATCAGCACCGGAACCGAAGCGATCGGACCCAAAAGAGACGTGTGCTCCGACCGTGTCGGAGCCGAAGATACACTCACCCCTCTGGATCCGAGGCTTGGCTCACAGCTCTGAGAGCTCGGATCCTAAAAAGGACCCGACAATCTCGAGGGTACAGCCGGCATCGAAGTAGCGATGACTATCGGCGCAGACTCCCCTGCTCCGACACTACCCGGATCCGACAGCTCCGAAACCCGATAATGGATCGGAGAAGGAGCAATGGGGGCAAAGAAAGGGGGGGGCAAGAGCACTCCCATCTGCATCTGGGCCTGGAGGAAGCGACGAATCATCCAGTCGATGTCCGCATCCAAAAGGCTCCTTGTTGACCTAGAAGAGGCCACCGAGCCTGGCCGGGAAGGCCGCCTCGATGACCTAGAAGGTGACCGGGTCTCCTCATCTGGCTCTGGAGAGAAACAAGGAGAACAGAGCCGAGAGGGGGAAGATCCGGAGACCTTCGAAGGAGAAAGGAGCAGCTTAGCTGGCGGGGCCGAGGGATCCGAATCGGCCCGCTGCTTATGGCTCCTATGCCTCTCCTTGTCTCTTTCTTTTTCTCTGTGTCTATCTTTTTTCCTGACGTCCCTCTCTCCCTGGGACACTGAGGGAGGTTGAGTCCCGGCCAGGGGAGCAGGAATGGAGGGCTGAACAGCCGTGGCTGGTGCCACTGAGGGAGAGGAGGAAGAAGCAGGATCTGAGGGCAAAAGGCCCACAAGGATTAACTTAGTCCTCTTGTCCCTCAAAGCGCGGGGGTTGAAGGCGGCACAAATCGGGCAGCCAGAAGATAAATGAGCATCCCCCAGGCAAATAACGCACTGAGTGTGGTCATCAGCTGGTGACAGCTTGTGACTACACTCACAGCATTTAGAAAATATGGCCTTAGGGCCTAAGGCCATGATAACTCCCACACACACACCCTCACACGCAGATAAGGGGAAGGGTAAAGTTAAGATTAACCGACTACTAAGGAAAAAAAATATTTTAAACTAATAGACTAGGGATAAACTAATACTCACACACACAGTATTTGAGAGAAAAGGGAGAAAAACCCTATGAAAACACTCACAATTATCGCCAGGAGCTTGTCACTCGTGCTTCAATAAGCCGCGGCAAATGAGATCTGAGGATTGGAAGGAGGTAGCAGGGTATTATGGGTATGGGGGAGGCGCAAGGAGTTCGGATCTCTAGCTTGGAAAGCTGCCGGCTCGGATCCGGGTCAGATCAGATACCCACAGGTTGCTGATCAAATGAAGTTAACTACTTCAGATCCTGTGGATTCCTGGGAAACTTCTCTGTAAGCAAACAGATGGGGCAGATATTTGTCCCAGTCCCTCTTAAACTGGTCTGCAAATGCCTTTAGCATGGTCCTGAGTGTAGAGTTTAACCTCTCAACAAGACCATTAGTCTGGGGATGGTGGGAGGTGGTCTTTAGGTGCTTCACCCCACAGTACTTCCACAGACAAGCCAGCAGGTCTGAAATGAAATCGGCGCCTCTGTCAGTCAGTATTTCTTTGGGGAAACCTACCCTGCTGAAAATCTCTAACAAAGCATTTGCCACCTTTTCTGCCTCAATGGAGGACTGAGTCACTGCTTCAGGGTATCTAGTAGCATAATCTACTACCACTAGGATATACTTTTCCCCTGTGGAACTTGGGGGTACTCAGAGGCCCCACAATATAGTAAAGTTGTGTACATGTACCATAAATGTAGATGTTAGAGTGTATTCAATGTTGCAGTCATTACATTTGGGTAATCTGCTGGCAGGTTGCCCTCAGTCGGCCTGAATAACAAAGTCTTGGGTCCTGCATCAGTTGCTGTCTCCTCTTCCATGATGTCAGGGGTATAAAACATGCAGCTGATGCAATTTTATTTAGTTTTTTCTTGCCCCAGATGTCAGGTGCCCCCCAAATGGGGAGTAAAAATATAAATATAAACTGTAAATATATAAATGCACCTTAGAAACATAAAAATTATCTTCAACTAAAAACAAATACACCCCAAAGGTTTTTGAGTATAGTGAAGGAAAGAAAAGGCATAGAAAGGGGGCTGATGGGTGGGTAACCCGGACTGCAACAGTGAATACACTCTAACATCTACATTTATGGTAAGTGTACACAACTGTACTATGTTCTTCATGTTTCACTGTTGCAGTCATTACATTTGGGTAGAATCCCAAAGCTATGGATGAGAGGATGGAACTAAACAGCATTAGGAGCAGCTATGAGGCCCTGCAGGACTGCAGTGGCAAAGCCTGCCCTGGATTTAGGGAAGAGAGGTAAATGATAACGCTTTGTGAACATATGAACTGAGCTCCAAGTAGCAGCTTCTAGAATGTCTCTGGTTGGGACCCCTCTGAGAAAAGCTGCTGAAGAAGAGGCAGCCCTGGTGGAATGGGAACTGATCCCCTTAGGCATAGGTTTACCATGTTGCAAGTAGCAGAAATGAATACAATGGCTTATCCATTTAAAAATAGTCTGCTTAGATATAGTCTTCCCCTCTGATCCTGCAGCAAATGCTACCAAATGCTACTAGTAGTTGGCTCAGACTTTCTTAGAGATTTTGTCCTGTTTAAGTAGAATCTTAGTTGTCTGTGTACATCCAATGAATGCAGAATCCACTCCCCCTTGTTCTGCGGATTTGGGAAAAAGTTGGCAGGTGAATGGTCTGGTTAAGAGCCACACTGGATACCACCTTAGGCATAAAAGAAGGACTGGTCCTGAGGGCCACCTTGTCCGGGTAAAAAATAATGAAAGGTTCCACTGCCATGAGAGCCTGTAGTTCTGAAACCCTTCTAGCTGAAGTGACTGCCAAAAGAAAAGCTGCCTTCCAAGAAAGAAATGTTATATCTGCAGCAGCTGCTGGTTCAAAAGGAGGCAGGGTGAGTTTTTCCAGCACAAAATTGAGGTCCCATGCAGGAGTTGGTGCTCTCCTGGGAGGCCTTAAATTTTTGACCCCTCTGGGATACTGTTTTGGCAGTGGATGCGAAAAGACAGGAGGCTCTGTCTTGTAATGAGCCGAAATGGCAGAGGCATGGATTTTTAATGAAGAAAAAGATAGGTCCTTGTCAAGCATCTCAGTTAAGTATTGTAAAATCTGAGGAATATTGTTTTTTTTTTTTGTGTCTATTCCTTGTGCTTGGTTCCAAGCACAGAATCTCTTCCATTTATCAGCATAAGATTTTCTAGTATTAGGCCTTCTGGTTTCCAAAATTACATCCATCACAGGTTTACTGAGAGATGTGGTTTGAATAATTAGTTGATTAGCCATGCTGCAAGATTCAGAGTTTGGAGCGGAGTGTGCAGAATTTGATAGTTCTGTTGAGACAATAGACGAGGTGTTTGAGGCAAGTACCACGGAGGAAGGTGTGATATATTCCTTAGAAGCGGGTACCAGTGTTGGCGAGGCCAGTCCGGTGCAATCAGAATCATTTTTGTTTTTTCCTGTCTGACTTTTAGTAAAACCTTGGAGAGAGAGGCAGAGGGGGAAAGGCATAGACTGATAGGTTTTTCCAGCTGAAGGATAGAGCATATACTTTCCATGCTTTTTTGTGATGAGTTCTTGTGCAGAATTTGTCCAACTGATAGTTTTGGGGAGAGGAAAATAGATCTATGTCTGGCCTTCCCCATTTCTGTGTTAACATGCTGAAGATTTGTGGATCCAGTTTCCATTCGTGCGGGTCCATAAGATTTCTGCTTAGGTCATCTGCCAGAGTATTTTGTTTTCCTGGCAGGAATTGAGTTTGAAGATGTATTTGGTAAGTCAAGGCTGTGTTCCACAGGGCCATGGCTAGTCTGCAAAGGGGGTATGAATGGGTACCCCCCCCCTTCTTGTTTATGTACCACATAATTGTGGTGTTGTCCGTCTTTATCAGTAGTTGTCCTGGATGAAGTAAGTCTTTGAAGGCTGTGAGAGCATTCTGAACAGCTAGCATTTCTTTCTGGTTGATATGTAGATGCATTTGGTTTGGGCTCCATTTGCCCTGAATGCATCTCCCTGCCAGGTGGGCCCCCCCCAAGCATAGTCTGATGCGTCTCTAGTTAGGGTTTGGGTGGCAGGGGGTAGAGTGAATGACAGTCCCTTGTTTTGGTGACATGTCCCTGCCCACCAAAGAAACTCCTGTTGTAGGCAGGGAATGAGAGGAATCATTGTTTCCAGGCTGTGACAATGTTGACTCCATAAACTTTTTAGGTACCATTGAAGTTCCCTCATATGCAGTCTCGCATATGGAATTAGCAGAATGCAGGATGCCATGAACCCCAAAGCCTGCAGAATTTATCTTGCAGATAACTGGGTTTTTGTTGCCATTTATTTGAAGTATGTTGTCAATTGTATTTGTTTGTCTAGCGTGAGGTAAGCCATCTGGGCAGTTGTATTCAAGCTTGCACCCAGGAATGTAATTATTTGAGAGGGTACCAGTTGTGACTTCTTTTCATTTATGGTGTACCCTAGGCATGCTAGAAGCCTTTTTACAAATGCCTGAATGAGACAATCATCCAGATAAGGCTAAATTTGAATGTTTATTTGTCGACAGAATGCAATTACTGGTGCCAGGCACTTTGTAAAGACCCTGGGCGCAGTAGATAAGCCAAAGGGCAGTGCAGAGAATTGGTAATGCAAAAAAACTGCTTTGAAGCGGAGGTATCTTCTGCATGATTCCCTTATTGGGATATGCAGGTATGCCTCTTTTAAGTCCAGAGTTACTAACCAAGCATTCTTGCCTAGCATAGGCAGTAGCTGTTGTAAAGTCAGCATTTTGAATTTGGAATGTCCAGGAATGTGTTCAGAATTAATAAGTCCAGTATTGGGCACCATGAATTGTCTTTTCTGGGTACCAGGAAAAGTCTTGAATAAAATCCTTGTCCTTTTTCCTTTTCTGGTTCCGGTTGAATAGCCCCCATATCCATGAGGGACATGGCTTGTTTCTGGGCCTCTGCCCACTGGTTTTGTGGCAGATCCAGCCATCCATTTGGAATTGGCAAAGTATGGAAATTAAATCTGTACCCTTGGGATACTATGTTTAATACCCACTTGTCCTGGGTAATTAACTGCCAATTTTGAGCATGAAGTGCTAGTTTTCCCCCCAAGGGGGGCTGCCAAAAGATAAGTGCTTGGAGATGGTAGAGGAAAGTCATTGAGACTGCTTACTGTAGGGTTGTGCTTTGTTTCCTCCAGATTTGGAAGTGGAGGCACCCCATTGCTTTGACCTGTAAGAACCCTGTGACTGATATCTGGAGCCTATTTAGTGCCTGGGTTTGCCCTGAGTGGCTTTGTTGGACACAGGAAAGGACCAATTTTTAGAAGGTCAGTGCCTACTGAACCTGGGTGGCTGCACTTGCAAGAAATCTTTTACAGTTTGCATAGATTTAGCTTTGCCTTCCATTTTCTTTAAAACCTCTTCTGCCTTATTACCAGAGTATCATGCTGCAAAGGGGCATCCAACAATTTAGCTTTAACATGATCAGGCAGATTTTGCTCCTTGAGCCAGGCATGCCTTCTAATCACAGATCCAGTAACGGCAGCCCTACAAGAGGTCTCCAAGGAATCAAAACCACATGCTTTCCAACCTGTTCTGCTGAATGCAATAAATCCTGTAACTCTTTATTTTCCACACAATCAGAAATCAACATCATTTCCTGTTTCAGTAAGCCCATAACATGCTGTTGATATTTAAGCATATGAAACTGGCAGTTTAAGGCCCTGATTGCCAAGGTTGCAGATGTATAAACCTTCTTACCCCATCTATCCAGCGCCCTGGAATCTCTATCAGAGGGGGTAGGATTTTTGGCTGTAGAAGCCTTAACACCCTTGGGACCCTAAGAAATAGTCTCAGGATCATCAGCAGAATTTTTGAAAAGAAATTTGTGGGAGTCAGGAACCCTGTAATATCTGTCTGGCTTACTAGGAGCCAGAGGCAGGGAATCAGGAGCCATGCCTGATTCCGAGAACACATCATCAACAATGTCTAATACAGGAGGCATTGCCAAAGGCCTATGCTGAGGAAGAAGGAAATCCCCAAGCCTCTTTTTTTGATTCAGAGAAGTCCTGACTCTCCCAGTGAAAATGTTCCCTTAAAGTATGCAAAGTCACTCCAAAAGAGTAATCCTCAGGAGAAGATGCAGATGGGATGGATTCCTCTGCATCAGAATCCTCATAAGGTGGAATAGAAAATTCCTGATCAGAAGAGGAATCAGAAGAAATGGAAACCTGATCTGAAGATTCATAATCAGTGCCTTGCCTAGGCCTCTTGGCAAGGGGGGGGGGGTTTGGGAACCCCTAATCAACGTAATTAAATCCTCAGGCATTTTGATCATTTGTTTTTTAAGCATAGGGGCCTGAGCACATGGCTTATGCGTCAGTTTTTTAGACATAGAAGTTGTTTTTCACCTTGTTTTTGTTGATGGCGTCGGTTTAATATAAAAATGTTGAGGCCTGAAAACACCCTCAGAAGCCGGTGCTTGCTCAGCGGCTCCAGACCCATCCAAGGGAGAGACATCCGTAGGTTCAATACTTTGCGAATCTCATGGCATACGCCGGACTCCAAATGGGTCTCGGTAGAGGTCTGTGACTCAAAAGTAGCGGATATCAGGGGCTGCGAAAGCGCCTCACTGAGTACCGGCGAACCGGCGACTGGCTTAGGAGAAGCTTCATCGTCGATTTTGGACCTCGACGGTCTGTTTTTTTCCTTGCGTTTTTTGTGAACTCCAGTAGTCGTATTGCTAACCAATGACATTTCAGGGTAGTTACATCTTGAACCAAAATATTTTGAAGCAAAAATATACTGACGCTTAACAGTACGTTTGTTAAATTTAGCACAAAACCGACAGCAAGGCACACTGTCATCAGGTCCTAGGCAAGGAATACAGTACAAATGAAAATCCTTATGAGGTATTTGCTTCCCACAAGTAATGCATTTATTAACTTTTACTGACATCGGTAAGGAGCAAGAAAAAGTTTCCCCAATGGGGTACTTAGCTTTAGTTTGAAAACTTTGGTTCTGAAACTCGAAAATGAAAATTTCAGGAGTCAGCTGACCAGCACTTGCAAACTGTTTCTGCTTCGGGCACTGCGCAGCAAGAAAGACTAAATAAAATGGTGCTGGCTGCATGATTTACACCTCTGACGATCTGACGTCATGGAAGAGGAGACAGCAACTGACGCAGGACCCAAGACTTTGTTATTCAGGCCGACTGAGGGCAACCTGCCAGCAAATTACCCAAATGTAATGACTGAAACAGTGAAACACGAAGAACATCCATAGTTACCCTCTAAAATAGCTCCTCATTCACAGGCAAAGGCATCAAGGGAGCTTTCACCTTATCTCCTGCCTTGCCTACCTTTTGGCACTGCTCACAGGTCCTGCAGTAACCTGTTATATCTCTGGAAATCCCAGGTCAACAGAAGTTCTGCATAATACGTCTCTTTGTACGTTTTATGCCCATATGACTTGCAAAGGGAATATCATTAGTTATGGCTAGAAGTGCCAGACGGTAGGCTCTAGGGACTAACCAACTGCTGTATTCTCTCACCCTCTAGCCCTCCCCCTCAGGGGTCCACTCTATACAGTAACCCTTTGTCCCAGTATACAAATTCCTCTTTCCCTTGACAATCAGGTGCCTCACTAGCTACCTCCCTCAGGCCTTGTAATGTAGGGTCTGAGAGCTGATTCTGTCTCAGCTCTCTCTTTGTAACCCTTCCTAGCTTTCCTTCCACAGGAAGTCTGCTATTCTCTGACAGCGATGCCTCACTGTCAGCCTGGGCATCGCTGTCTACTCACCTCTGCCCTTGCAGTCACTCTGTCCAAGGGAACATCAGTACCCACAAGCAGCTGTGGCTCACCTTCAGTCTCATTGCTACAGGGTAGCTGCCTTCCTGAAGTAATCACCTCACCAGTCCTGGCTCCAAGTGTGCAGTGTGTCTGGGTCTCCCCCAGGCTACCAGATCCACATGCTTGCCTCCAAGCCTGACTGCATGTAACTGCATAAACACACAGTACTGCATTATCAAAGTCATTCCTTATCAGGACATCTGCAGGGGTATCCTCAAACACTTCAACTTGCTTGCTTACTCTTCCACCCTCCTAGTTAAGGTGAACCCTAGCCAAAGTTATTTGGAATGGGGTCCCTCCTAAAGCTCTGACTGGAGTAGACTGCCCACGCAAGTAGTGCTCCTCTGTAGCCTGCAATGCTTACAGAGGAGCACTACTTGCTCTGACTGGAGTAGACTGCCCAAGCAAGTAGGGCTCCTCTGTAACCATTGCAGGCTTTACGATGGTTAGGTCAGAGGTTGTCTCTCTCTTAGCCATGGTCTCTTTCTCATTCAATAAGATTGGATATAACCTCTTGTGAGAGTTTGGTACCCTTGTTGTCTCAAGACAACCTACTGTTGGCATTTTGTCATTCCAGCTTACTGGCTCTCCCACCTTTTGTTCCCCACCTTGCCTCCAAGGACATATATATACTACATGGCCCCACTGGTTGCATTTAAAACATTTAACCCTAAGTCCTGGATGTGTGCCTGGACTAGTGGCTTCCCCTGCTACTGGCGGACTCTGTTGGAGCACTCTGGGCTGCCCACCATGGGTTCCTTTAGATTCATGAGCAACACTGGGTGTCCCTTTCCTGTGCAGTGATGCCTTGCTTGCTAGGTTTAGGTCTTCCTTCTTCTCCAACTCATCTACAATATTGCATTGTCTATCAGCTAACCAGAGTTTCATGTCCTCAGACAAAGGTAAGGGCGTGCTTCCCTCACCAAAAGGTCTGCCAGGCCTTCAAAAGTGGTGAACTGACATCCACTCACCCACCTATGAAAATAAGTGCTCAGTTCAGCAACATATTCACACATACTTTTATCTGCCTTGCGTCTATGGTCACAAAACTTTTTTCTATAAGCTTCAGGTGTTAACTTAAAACATTCTAGCAAACAGTTTTTTACAACATTATAATTTAAACAACCAACATCAGATAATTTGGAAAGAACAGTTACAGCTTTACCATGGAGTAAGGGGGTCAGGAACTGTACCCAGAGCCCTTGGTCAACATTATACTGTTTACATACCCTCTCAAACATATGAATAAAACTATCAAAATTATTCCCCTCTGTAAACTGTGGAAGAAATTTACTGACCTTTGTTGCTTCTGGGGTTCAGTTACTCCCTTGCCCATTATCTTCATGACTCTGGTGAAGAGTCATCATCTCCTTTTCATGTTGCCTCTGCCCTCAATTTCTCCTCAGCTTCCAGGCATTGCAGTTTCTCCTTTTCCTCAGCCTCCAGATGTTTCAATCTCTCTGCTGCTTCTATTTCCAAACGCTTGGCCTCTAGCTCAAGTCTCTAACTCCAGATGGATTATTAAGTCCTCTGTGGCAAGGTTGAGCTGTCCATTCTCAGAGAGTTGTACATCTCCAAGACCAGTCTGATTGTCCTCCTGGTTGTTATTCTGGGATGCAGCTGTGACTAAAGCTGCAATCATGACTGCTTTAGTCGGGTTGGCCTACACCAGTCCTTCAGCCTGGCACATCACAGCCAACTGGCTCCTTGTCAGCTTGCCATACTCTGCTGACATGCTTGCCTGCTCTCCTTGAATAACTAAGCTAACAAAAAAATAAAACAATTGTGATATGAACTCTGAATGTTCACAGTGTGGCTGATTTAGAGTACAAAAACACCTTCAGTGACTACTGTATACAGCTACAGGAATTCACTAGGCACACCACTACAACCCAGTTAATATGTGATGTGGCCATCTCACCACAGTCAACCAATTAATATGTGATGTGGCTATCCCACCACTGCTACCAATTAATATGTGATGCCCCTGCACTGGCCCAGTAATCAAGGTGCCTCAATCCTCGTCACAAGCATCAGTGAGGGAAAGGCACATTGGGAGAATGACAAGTATACACACAGTAAAGTACAATTTCCCTTAAGAGCACACAGAGATCACGGTCAGTCTGGGATTGGTTTCTCTCTCCTTCTCCAGATTCCTAATAAGACTCTCTACTGGCACAGCTATAGGGTTAAGATCTCAGCCGAGTGACCAAGCTAAGACCTCCAGCATCCTCTCTGTCCAACCAGTGCTTTGTGTCCCTGCCCATGCCCAAGTAGCGCGCGCGCGCGCACACACACACACACACACACACACACACACACACACACACACACACACACACACACACAAGTTGAGATTTGATTGATATACAAACACATACACACATAATCCTGGGAAAGGCTGGGACAGGTTTACTAGCCATGCCCCCTTCTGCCCAGGCTACAAGGTAGTGCCAGCTGCCACCAACCACCCTTACTTATCTGCTAATATATGGCCCTTACCAAAGGGTGTCCAATCGTACTGTGTAATGTTACTATTATCCAAATGGTAAGTGTGACCCAGACTTTCAAGGCTATTGGAGTGGCTTATACAGTGTCACCAAATACATATGCAAATACTCTAAGCGCTTAAATGTCTCTAAACAAACCAGTCACAATTAAAAGGTTTAAATATACTTAATAATAAAAGAACAAGACAATACTCAATAACTCACCACAGTGACTACAAAGTTCAGAATCACAGGAAATATTTTAAAACAAAATTGCAGGACAGTCTCACATAAATACAGAAAACACCTAAACTAATCTTACTATATTCCTATCTATCTCTAAAAGAAATACTATACCTAAATCTTATTTACAGAGCAAGGCAAATACAAGTTCTGAATGGATGTTTTCAGGTCCAAAGACAAGATACAAGATGCAAAGACTCACTTTCTGAAACAGTTCTTAAATTATTATCAAACATTACTGCTGAGTGAGCTTGATGACATCATTATTTGACACCTGCCTCCAGTTCCCAGCCTAAACAGATACCAACAGAATTTAACATTTCTCTGTGAAAAATACTTATCTCTCAGAAGTTTGCCTAGAACTGGTAGTAGTAAAACAATTAACACTTTTACATTTAAGAGACCACAGCTGTGTTTCTTGTGAGTTACATAAAGATTAAGTTTTTCCCCACCGTCTAACCCTGGGGCTGCTGCATTGTTTAAACTCAACTGCCTAATTGCCTGCCCCTTAGGTTAATTTGACCACATTTCTCCTTCCCTCTCCTCTTTCATTGGCGATTGTGACTAAGAACAAAATTATCATTTTGTGAAATCACTTTCCTTCAACTATTTAAATGTATTGCCTAATCCACTGTTTCTACAGATCCATGATACAAGTGCCCTCCCCCCTTCCACTCTACCTTGCTCTTTTAAAATTAGTGGCTCTCCACTTAGATAGCTAAAGTGAACATTACTCCTTTCATATCTAACTGCTTAATGCACACTGTAGCACTTATGACATTAACACATTTTTCCAGCTTACCTTCTAAACCTGCGAGTCCTCCAAGACTAACAATTATTGAAGAGCCCACATTCTGCCTCTCTGTAATCTTCAGGTTACTGCTTCTGTTTTGCTCCAGGTGAGAGAAGCAACATAGGGACATTATTTCCTGAAGTTTGCTGATCAATGGAAAGCCGAATAACTGCTTCATCGTTACCAGCTTGGAATTTGTGCTTATATTTTGCACCTGGTGAGAGAAGGAGCAGAGTGCATTGATTCCTGACTTTTTCTGGTTGGGCAATGAGCGTCTGTGCTTGACCTTCCTGATTGGTCTGGTTGCTATTCAAGGCATCTACCAGGAAAAGGCTGCAACAAGCCTACAAACCCTTGCATCAACTGGGACAAGACTGTGGATCACCAAACAGACTGTGGCCCGCTTCTCATCTTGAGATTGGTGCTACTGTTTTGCTTCTGGTGAGAAGAAGAAGTAAAAGAGCATTGCACCCCCAGTAGAGTGAACTTGTATTGAGACCAGCACTTGTAGTAGCTAGACAGAAACCATTCAGGTAACTCCCCTCTTTTCCATCATTCTTGACAAGCTAATTCTTTACTTTCAGTAAGTACTGATTGAGTTGCTTCTATAACTTCTGAATATCTGCCTAAATACTTCATCCATTAATCATCCGGGTCTACTTATTAGTTTCTGCTAAAGTGTTTGGCACTGTCCTGTACAGACACAAACACTTTGAGTTGACATTTGTCCTGTAAAAGCACCATTGAAATTTCACCAGTACCTAGTTGCACACAGGACAACTAGTTTGCAGTGAAAAGCACTGCCCCCAGTCTTGTAAACCAGATACTCCTGACATTACTTTATATTCTGACTCCAACTGTCTAATCAATAAAAAAGTGCCTGTTGTCATAGATATTGACCTTTTCCACTATCCCCCATTATCAACTTGGTAGATACAGGCATACAAATTGCCTCATGTTTACTGACAACCAGTTAATTCTCAAGCAAACTGATACGGTACGTGAGAGACATATATACACGATGTCACTGGAGGCAAAGTTCTCACATAAAAGCACTCCTAATGTCAATAAGGTTTTCAGTAGTACACATGCTGCACCCATCACACACAGTTCAAAGCAGACACATAGACCCACATATGCTGAGGCATTTAAATGTAACCTTCCTAAACCCCAGACAGCCTAGACAAAATACACATAAGAAACACTCTCAACAGCCCCAAATGCACTCTTTCAAAACAACACCCACATCACCACACAAAGCCACATTTCATGGAGCCTCAACTTCTATGCCCATAAGGCAAGTCACCATACAATCCAACATTCTGATCATTGGATACTCCATTGTAAGACACACTGATATCCCTTTTACCAGGCTGAGTAGGTTAAAGTCACTGTCAGTTGCTTATTAGGGGCCAGGATAACACACACAATCACATTATTGGACCACAAGTACCAGTATGACTCAATCAAAGTCCATGTGGGTGTAAACAACCAGAGACGTACATCCCTTTATGATGACTACATGAAGTTAGAAATCATGGAATGTGTGTCCCAGGCTGATATAAGCCGACCATTGAGCAGCATTTTACATTCTCCAAGGATGATGTCACAATACTAACATAAGATGACTGGCTTTAATAATTGGGTTAGTTTCTAGTGTCATTCTAATGGGGTGCAGTATTTGCCAGCATGGAAGGAGATGGTCAATAGATCATGCTGCTTTGCCAAGGATGTTGTGCACCTCTCACCTCTAGGCTTTCGACTATTAACTAAAACATTGTCATCCCCGTAGTGCCTTTCTTAGGCAATGCCAGACTGAAAGTTCTTCTGATATAGCAAATCAAAATCAAGAAAATCTAAAGGTTGTACTGCTCAATGCTAGGAGTCTAAACTAAAAAGCTCTACTCCCTAGAAGCTCTCCTCTCCCTAGAGAATGCTGACATCTGTGCGGTCACTGAGACACGGTTTAAAGCAATGAAGAGCACACCGACACTGAACCAGTCACAATTAAAAGGTTTAAATATACTTAATAAACTAAAGGTGGAGGTAGTTTGATTTACATCAAAAACAAATATACCTCAAGGCTGGTTAAACAGGATAATGTACTTGAGCTTGTCCACGTTCAAAGCACCTTAGACAAAATCCAATACCAGTTCCTTGCAAGCTACAGGTACCCCTCTATGACCCAGGAAACCCATAGTATGTATTTAAACTTATTGGAAATACTCACCATCCAACCCAATACCATATTCATGGACGACTTTAATTACCTGTTAACTGATAATCATTTATGACACCGAATATAGAGGCACAGAGATTCCTGGATTTTGTAAACACTAACTCCCTGGATCAAATTGTCAATACACCAACCAGGGGTGCAACTATACTGAACCTGGCTCTCACCAATAAGGGAGAGTGCTGCACACCCGATAGTGTAATGTCTTCTTTGGTAAGGTCACACTACAAAATGGTTTCCTTTGAAGTAAAAATAAAACCTGGAACCCCGTTAACCAGAGAATATTATGGAACTGCTCTAAGGCTAACTTCCGGCTATTAAGTGATAACCTGGCAAAATTTTAAGCCCCCATAAACCCAGAGAACACCGCTGCCTATGCAGAACTGTTCACAGAAAGCCCTATACAAGCAAGTTAACAGCTGCACAGAACCAGCTGTACCCACCAAAAAGAAGTACAGAACTAACTCAAAAGAACAAGCCACCCTTGTGGAATCGCAACATCAACAGGCTATATAATGGAAGGAAGAAAATCATGGCAAAAATTAGGAGGTGCAGCACCCAACAAGATAAAAGCACCCTCAAACTAAACAAACAACTCAGAGGACAAATATAGCCTACCAAAGCCAAATCTGAGGTAAACTTGCCTCCCAGGCTAAGGAAAACCAAAAGGCATTCATTACTTATGTTTACAACGTCAAAGGCAATACACAATTGCGTGCATAGCTCATTGTAAATGGAGCTACCTATTTAGCAAACCTCCTGGCTAAGAAATTCAGCTCCAACTTTAACCCTCTCTCCCCCCTCAACCTTCCCTCAGGAAACACTACCAAATATAACTACCCCTACTATCACTGGGGGAACAGGTCCTTAATGCTCTTTCTAAAACCAAGAACACTACGTCAATGGGCACAGATGATATCCCAGGATGCCTTGTAAATAGCATGAAAAAAGAAGTTATGTACCTACCATAACGTTCCATGTTAGTTGTCTCCTCTCGCCTTCTTTCTTGCTGGTTGGGTTCAGAGCCGATCTTCAGCTCTGACTTTGCCATCTTCTAAAGCTCGAGAGCTACATACTGGTTCGAGGCCTCCCCATATCCCACGATGCCTGGCGCTAGAAACCCAGATCTCATTTGGTGAAACTAACAGCAGACAAAATAATGAAGGAACCCTATCCTATCATACATAAGCCCAACTATAGAGACTACTAGATAGCGTGGGATAGCCAGAGAAGACTCAGCCAGTGTAAACCCATAGAGAAACTCTTCTCGGTCTAGTAGGATAGGGGGATGGAGGGTGGGATGCAGTAAAGAAGGCGAGAGGAGACAACTAACGTGGAACGTTATGGTAGGTACATAACTTCTTTATGTCAAGTTGTCTATCTCGCCTTCATTCTTGCTGGTTGGGACAGTGCCCCTAGCACCTAATATCTTGGGTGGCTCAGTGGAACAGACTCAGAGCAGTGGAACCAAAATCAGCTCTGCCCCTGGAAACCACGTCCAACTTATAATGCGAAATGAAAAGTATGAGGATTTGCCTCATGTGGCCGCTGCACAAATAGATTCCATGGGCAACCTAGCTTGAAACGCAACAGAAGTGGCTAATGCTCTAGTGGAGTGGCCTTTAGGTTTAACAGGCAATTCTTTCTTCCTCAGCTGATAGATAAAGGTTATGATAGAAGTCAGCCACCTAGATAAAGTTTCTTTTGACACTGGTAGGCCTTGTCTGCCCTCTGCATAAGAGGGGAAAAGCTGATCCGATTTTTTGAAGTCCTTAGTCCTATGCAAATAAAAGCGCAGTTGCCTGTGAACATCTAATTGATGTAACTTATATTCTCCACTGTTAGAATGGTTGGGAAAAAATACAGGAAGGTCAATGGACTGGTTCAAATTATTCTCAGAAGAGACCTTAGGAAGGAAGGAAGGATTAATCCTAAGAGCAACCCTGTCTTTGTGGAACACTAGGTACGGGGGACGGATAAAAAAAACAGCCTGCAGTTCAGAAACTCTTCTCGCTGAAGTAATTGCTACCAGAAAAAGTGTTTTCCAAGATTAAAAACTTCAAAGAACAGGAAGCTGCAGATTTGAAGGGGAGCAAAATTAGAGAGGCTAGAATCAAATTCAGATCCCACGGGGGTGGAGGATCTCTAACCGGGGGCCTGAGCAGAGTGGTTCCTCTGAGGATGGCCTTACAAAGCTTATGAGACATTATACTACTTTCTGAAAGGCCAATGTGAAAATCTGAAATTGCAGCTAACTGCACTTTAATTGTAGCTGAAGCAGACCCAGTATGAAAGAGCAAGAAATTCCAGGATGTGGTGAACAGGAGCTGAAAAGGGGTCTATATTCTTAGCCTCAGCCCAGGAAGAAAAACGTTTCCACTTACTAGCGTAAGTTTTTCTAGTGGTAGACTTGTGCGATGATAAAATGATTTCACGCACCGACTGGGAGATCAGGAAGCCTGGCTATGGTTGGAAGTCGAGCAACCAAGCCGTGAGCTTGAGAGATTGTAGGGAATGATGCAGCCCGCCCGATTGATGGATCTGGAGGTCTGGAGCTGGGTCCAGAGTCCAAGGCTGCTCGATAAGATAATGATGAAGGAACGGAAACCATATTTGTTGAGGCCAGTACGGAGCAATGAGGATCATTCTGCAACCCAATATGGTAGCTTTCTGTATCAGCTTGGGAATTAGGGGAAAAGGAGCGAATGCGTACAGAAGTCCCTGAGGCCAATCATGGACAAGAGCGTCTCTGGGGGAATGCTCTGGATGTGGTAGGAGACAGAAGAAGTTGCTGCACTTGCTGTTGAAGGGGGTGGCAAAGAGGTCGCAGCAAGGTTGCACCCATTTGCGGAAGATTTGGTCCGCTACTACTTGATTCAGAGACCACTCGTGAGGCATGAGAATAGCTCTGCTCAGCCCGTCTGCTATGGCGTTGGATTTCCCAGGGATATGCATTGCAGTCAGAAACCGTTGGGAAAAGATCGCCCACTGCCAGAGTCTGAGTGCTTCCCGACATAGGGGGTAGGACCTGGTTCCGCCCTGCTTGTTGATGTACCACACGACTGACATATTGTCTGTTTGAATTGCAATTGTCCCGATAGGAAGAGAGTCCTGAAGAGCTTGCAACGCTAAAAGCATGGCCCTCATCTACAAGACATTTATGTGCAGATGGTACTCGAGGTTGCCAGGTACCCTGGACTGTTCTTCCCTGATAATGCCCCCCCACCCGATCAGGGAGGCATCCGTGGTCACCGTAGCAAATGGAGGGGGAAGTACAAATGGTCTGAACAAGCTCCAAGAGTGTAAAACAACTGGTAAACAAGAAGGCACTAAGGTAACATAACAGGTAAACTCACAAAACCTTTATTAGTCCACAAATGGATGAATGAAGAATCAAAAATACAGCAACTCGAACTGACTAAGCGCTTTCACCCTCATGGGCATCTTCAGAGTCAGTTAACTTCAGTAAAAACAACCTTTAAATACAACTGCTGATTAGTACTTAATCAATGATGAAAACAAGCAGGAGGGTAGTTAAACAATTGTCCCCTAAAGTTCCTGTTCACCAAATCTTAAAGTCCTGCTCAACAATACCTTGTTTGCTAAAATCTCAAGTAAGTAATAGCTACCCAAAATAAATAAATGAACCAAAATAAAACAAAAATAAAAATGAAACGTCAAAAAAAAAACACAAAACTAAAAAACAATGTGTGCAATGATAAACATTCCATATAAAACAGAAGACATATCTGTTAATATATTTGAATTTACATAGTTGTGTATTATATACAAGCTGCTTTGTATTTTAAAATACATGCTAGGGATAGTATGTCATTGATGCCAGGGGCATTACTGGCATCAAGTCTCAGTTGCCAAAGACATTCCCTTATTTCCAACATAGTTTTAAAGTCCCCCCCAAAATCCTTTGTATATAGCCTGTCAATAACAAAAAAAAAATAAACTTTTTAAAGTTTGCACAATGATTCATGTATATATACAATGAATTAGTGGTTTTCTTATTTTTTATGTCCCTATAATGTTCTAATATTCTTTGTCTCAACTTCCTGGTAGTCATACCTATATAGAACGCTGGGCAAGATAAACAAGTGGCAGCATAAATGACCATGCTCGTGTTACAGTTGCAATAACCAGGGCTCTTCAAAGTTCTCTTAAAACTACCTAGACAAACGTAGGGACAGTCATTAATAAATTTACAGGCCTTGCAATTGCCACATTTGGCCATTGTAGCTGGTCTTTGTCCAAAGGATCTAGGGGTCTTTCTCAAGTAGGTCTTTTAAATTTGAACCTCTACTGTTAATAAAAGTGGGACATTTACCAAGTATGTTGTGAAAGTCTGCTGGGATGAGGCTTTCCCAAGCACCGTAAATAACATCTTTAACTTCAGGTGCTAACCTATTGTTTTGTAATATCATTCCTGTTGGCGTGTTGTTTCTGTCAGGCACTTCTTTACGGTTGATGACTTTGCCACATAACCTGTGTGTGTCATGCAAGATTGGAACAAAGTCAGTAGACCTTCTTCTAAATATTTCATGTTGAAGTGGCAAAAGTATATCAATGGGATAACCTCTTTGGACAAATAAGTCCTTTAATTTGTCCAGTTCAACTGTAAATACATCATTCTCACTAATAATACGGGACAACCTGATCATTTGGCCCTTGACAACATTTCTCTTAACATAGGCAGGGTGACAACTACTATAATGTAGAAATGAATTGCTATAAGTTTTCTTTCTGTATAATCTTGATTCTATTTTACCATTTTTAATATACAATTGTAAATCCAGATAATCAATACTCATCTTGCCAACCTTGTGTGTAAATTTTAAGAATGTAGTTATGTTATTCAAATATAAAATAAATTCTTCCAGTTCGTCAAGTGTACCTTTCCAAAAAAGCAGAATATCATCCAAGAATCTAAAATAAATAGGCACCTTAGCCTTGTAATCAGATGTCAGCACAAACTGATCTTCCCATTCTGCTAAAACGAGGTTGGCATAAATGGGTGCACATCTAGCACCCATAGCCACCCCTGTGGACTGTCTGTAGTACTCATTCTCAAAACCTACAAAATTGTTCTCCAATGCCATTTGCAGCAGATCCACCAATTGGTCCTTCTTGGTCTGGTGCAAATTGGTATGTTTGTCCAAGCTCTTCCTAAATCAGTCGAGCCCACAGTCATGGAGAATCACTGAAAATAAATTGAGAACATCAATAGTAACCAACAAAAAATCCCCCAGATCATCGTGAGTCAAAGTTCTGAGGCAGTCCAAACAGTGCCATGAATCTTTAAGATATATGGCAACCTCTCCAAGATGTCCTTGGTCAAAATGACTATGTAGGAAGCTAGAGGTTCAGTTTTTGATCGTCTGGGCTGCAACTATGGGTCTAAAAGATGGGTTGACTAAATTTTTATGAATGTTGGGTATGCCAAAGATGGTGGGCATGACCGGATGTTCTACTAATAAATATTTATATTCCTCAGCATCTATAATACCTTCACACAGCAACTCATAAAGCATCCAGTCTATTTTGGTGTATGCCTTCTGGACATCAAATTTAGAAGCTAACTCATATGTGTAGGAGTCATTTAGAATGCTCTGCATCTGCGTTAAATAATCAGTGTTAGTCATAATAACCACTCCTCCACCTTTGTCTGGTTTCATAACCCTATAGTCCTTGTTAACAGAAAGTTCCTTTAAGCAAAATAATTCTGCGGATGTTATGTTGTTGTCACGTGTTATTTGTCTATTGTCAAAAAGTCGCCTAATTTGTGTTGTACATAAACGTTCAAAAGCCAACACAGCAGGATGGTATGGGGGTATAAATGTGCTGCTTCTTCTAATTGTAAATAAATGAGCTTCACTGTCAACCCTGTGCTTAGTACTAAAAAATACTTTTAAATTCAGTTTTCTTGTAAAGAGCTTTAAATTAATAAGAACCTTACTGATGTCATATTTGAAATCAGGGACAAAAGAAAAACATTTTTTCAATAAGCTAAGATGACTGTTTAAAATCTTCAAACTAGAAAAGTTATAAACATAAAAAGGAGTTGTCACCTACAATGGTAGGACCCTCCTTAGTAATGTTGGCCAAAGGTAAATTTACCATACTGGTGGGAGAATGTTGACATAAAACAGTAGATGAATCAAAACAAGATACAGGGGAATCAGTAGATAAAAAATACTAGGAGTGTTGTCAGTGTTGTCATTCATCTGTTGCGCCAGTTGTTGGTGTTGTGGAAGGTGGGATTCAAATTTGAGTTGTTCCTCCTCTGTTGCCCACCCCTCCAATTGTTCCCTGTATACCATCCTGGTCCCTGAGGTGGTCTCTGAACCTCCTGATCTCGTAGGTTGTCTCGGTTCCTCAATCTGTCTGACCGTCTTAATGGAGGTTGGTTTTCTAAAAAAAAACTCTTCTTCCTCCTCTATCCCAAAATGTGTCTCATCAATTACCCCCTCCTCCTCAGTTAACATTGTATTTCTCCTTATGTCCCCATCATGTTGGACGTCCCTAGTCGTATTGGGTAAGGGGTAAGCTTTTTTATCTTTATATTCAGTAGTATCCCTTAGTAGCTTCTTTTGTTTTCTTTCCATACTTGTTTTAACGTATCTGTCAAGTTCAGTTGTAATTCTATCTAATCTACCTTTGTTACTTTCAAAAAGCAGGTCATTGGTAATACTCTGCTTAAGAATAAGTAGTTCATTTTTTAAAACACTTAATCTGTTGTTGTTGTCTCTAATAATAATTCTCATTAAATCCATCCCAGTTCTATCAAAAAGTTCCAACATATTCTTGTATGCCTCAGTGTTTGCCTCAATTCCCATAGGGATCCTATATACTTCTCAGACCTTTGGGTACTTGGTTAAGTTCTAGTGAACGCTCTAAAAAAACATTGTCCATCTGAAGTGATTTGTATTTTTTGGCTAGCTTTTCAAATTTAAATATCTGTGAGTTAAATGTCCCAAGATTTTCTGATCTAAAAGAGTCACCTAATACAGGGGGCAACAAGAAATTCTCCATGTCAAACATTGATCCTATAGGAATGTTGTTAGTAACAACTCTTCCTCCACTGTTGTTATTGTCTCCCTGGTGGGTATTGTTCCTTTCCCCTCTAAGTGTCTCCGTATTCACTTGTCTATCAGCATTGGACACTGGTGGTGTATGCATAGTAAACAGTTCCACCTGTGTGTCTGTTAAACTAACATCTTGAGTATTGTGTTCTGCAGTCTTGTTTGCCTGCAGTAATGTGATGATCTGTCTAGAAATTTCCATATATTGGATCATTAAATGTTCCATCATATATAGAAAAAATATATATCAATATCTCTATAGAAATTTTTTTTTAAATATGTAAAAAAATATATGTAAAAAAATGAACTTTTCCTGTCCACTTTTAAATGTTTAACCTAAATGGGTAATAGTGGTAAAAATAGTAAACACCCTATTGGTTAAATCCACAAGAACCAATAGTGTAAATAAAATAAGGTAAAAAATAAAGTAAAATGAAGTAAAAAAATAATAATAATAAAAAATAATAATATTAAATTCGTATTGTCAGGGTGTAGCAATATCAAATTCAGTAAAATGAAGTCAAAAAATAATAATAATAAAAAATAATAATATTAAATTCGTATTGTCAAGGTGTAGCAATATCTATCTCAAAAATCTCAAAGCAAGTGTGTTGTTAACAAGTACACTAGACCAAATCGCAAATCCACTAATCTATTGTATATATGAAGACATGACAAAACTGTGATAGTGATAAAACTACTCTATAACTATTATAAGTAAATATAGTCAAAAGCAATGTCAAGTAACCCCTTGAAAAAATATATGAAAAAATCCACACCATTCAGTATATCAAGTTTACAAATAAATAAACCTTATTCAAAAGTCATAGAAAAAATGCTGTTCATCAATTCTGTTCAATTGTTTAAAATAAACGTAAAAACAACTCGCAAATCAAGCAAACTGAAACAATATTAAAATCATATTGTTGTAACCCCCTGAGTGAACTCAGCGGTTGTGTGACCAAACTACAGTGTAATCAAAATTAGAAGCTGCTTACTTCGAAATAATGATAATCAACATACAAAAAATAAATGCAGAAATCAGTCCAGGAAAATACGTTCTCTTTGAAAATTGCAAGGCTGAAGGCAAAAGTATTGCAAACCTTAATAACGGATGGTAAAAGTTTTTCAAAATTAGTTCCTTATCTCGTTGGAGCCAAAAGCTTTGAGGGAACCACCGAGAACTTTCTCTTTAAACGGAACAAAAGCCTATGTAATAATATGGTCCGTTAAGTCTCCGCCAACAGGGTAGCTCAAGAGGAAGAGTGTCAAAGGCCCCTAATAGCCAGTAACCCAATAAACAAGCTTAAACAAACGTAAACAGAACCATCGCTTCCTTTGATAAAAACAGTACCACTGGAAGCGAAACTCATAACACGTAGCAGCAGTAATCAGACAGCCAAAGCCAACAGGGACGTGGTCGACGTGCACCTGAGGAACAGTCTTTCAAAGTGTATTTAAAGCAGTACGCTTCAGTTTTAAAATTTCAAGCTGCTAATGTTCCAAAAGACAAACCAGTCTATATCAAAAATTGTGGCCAACATAGAAATTAAATCTTCTTGTAATAAAACAATATTAAAAGAAAATATAACCTCCTGCAGTCCGTCTTGATGTGGCAAAACGCTAAGAAAGCCGAAGAAATGTTGGTTAACCTTGGTAGCTGTTCAGCTCAAACCAAGGATGAAGATATACTAGTAAATCCAATAGTAATAATGCAGGTAAATCCAATAGTAGTAATGCAGGCAGGTTAACAAATAATAATAATGCAGGCAGGTTAACAAACTCGACAACCAGATGGAAAAAGTCAGTAATTAACCTCAGTAGCTGTTCAGCTCACATCAAAGGTAGCAGCAATGATGAAAAAAACGAAAGCAACATATGGTAGTTGTCACAACCACAAGGAGTAAATCACAAAATAGTATTCCTTTACAGAAAAAGTAGACCCTGACAAAGGGTCCACTAGAGTATATAGGTTTAAGTGATAAACACCCGTATTGTTACCAAGTGCCAAAACAACAACTGAACAAGCTCCAAGAGTGTAAAACAACTGGTAAACAAGAAGGCACTAAGGTAACATAACAGGTAAACTCACAAAACCTTTATTAGTCCACAAATGGATGAATGAAAAATCAAAAATACAGCAACTCGAACTGACTAAGCGCTTTCACCCTTCATCAATGATGAAAAAATTATGAAAAAAAGCAGGAGGGTAGTTAATTAAACAATCTTAAAGTCCTGTTCAACAATACCTTGTTTGCTAAAATCTCAAGTAAGTAATAGCTACCCAAAATTTTAAAATACAAAGCAGCTTGTATATAATGCACAACTATGTAAATTCAAATATATTAACAGATATGTCTTCTGTTTTATATGGAATGTTTATCATTGCACACATTGTTTTTTAGTTTTTTTTTTTTTTTTTTTTTTTGACGTTTTATTTTTATTTTTGTTTTATTTTGGTTCATTTATTTATTTTGGGTAGCTATTACTTACTTGAGATTTTAGCAAACAAGGTATTGTTGAGCAGGACTTTAAGATTTGGTGAACAGGAACTTTAGGGGACAATTGTTTAATTAACTACCCTCCTGCTTTTTTTTTATCATTGATTAAATAAGTACTAATCAACAGTTGTATTTAAAGGTTGTTTTTACTGAAGTTAACTGACTATGAAGATGCCCATGAGGGTGAAAGCGCTTAGTCAGTTCGAGTTGCTGTATTTCTGATTCTTCATTCATCCATTTGTGGACTAATAAAAGTACAAATGGTCTACCCAGGGGCACTGATGAGGAGAACATCCATCATACAAGGTGCTTTTTGCATGTTTCTGTGATGATAATGATGTGAGACATGGGAAGCTGCTGGAAGGACCATTGGGTGAAAAGAAGCCATTGGAGTATCCTCATGTGAAAACGTGCCAGAGGGACGAGTATGATTGCTGCTGCCATGAGACCCAGGGTTTGGAGGACGAACCTGGCTTGAATTCTCTTGCATTGTAACAAGACTTGGACATGCCGCCGAATGACTAACACCCGGTCTGGTAGAAGGCTGGCTGACCTGTCTTTTGTATTTAAGTTTGCGCCTATAAAGATGATAGACTGACAAGGTGACAAAGAATATTTTTTCAAAATTTATAGTGATACCTAGTCTGGAGCACGTCTGGATAGTATAGTCTCTGGCTTGCAGAAGGTGATACTTGTTGGTAGCAGTGAGGAGCCAGTCATCTAGATACGGAAACACCTGGAATCCTTGCCGTCTCAGGTGAGCGGTAACTATTGCCATACATTTGGTGAACACCCTGGGGACTGTGGTGAGACCAAAGGGCAGAGCTCTGAACTGATAATGGCTGGCTCCCAGCCGGAAGAGCAGGAATCTTCTGGAGTGCCTGTCAATTTTGATGTGGTAGTGCGCATCCTGAAGATCTATGGAGCAAATCCAATTGTCCTGACCCAGGAAGGGTAAACTGGACTGTAGCGTGACCATCCGAAACTTCGTTCTTTGTACAGACCTGTTTAGTCTGCTGAGATCCAAAATGGGTTTCCAGTCCCCTGTCTTTTTTGGTACCAAAAAGAACCTTGAGTAAATTCTGGATCCTTGCTGGTCTGCTGGGACTTGCTGGATGGCCCTTTTTCTTAGCAGTTTTGAAACTTCCTGAACTGCTTGATCCCTTAGATTGGGTGGAACATCTGGAAAGGACTTGTTGGACAATAAAGGAGCATGAACAAAAGGGATTCTGTAGCCTCTGGATATAACGGACTGTACCCATTTGTCTTGTGTTATGTCTTGCCAGGCTCTTGGGTACAGCGATAATCTTCCCCCGACTGCCTCCAGAGGTGAGCAGCCGGGCAACCCTTCAGGGATGCTGGAAGGGCTTGTCAGAGAAGGATTCTCTGCTGCCCTGGTTTTGCGGACCCCCTCTGCCACGAGGGTGGAGTGCATTATTGTTCCCTCCTCTGCCCCTAGAGGGAAGCTCACCACGTGTGTCCAGCAAGGCTCCCTGGGATTTCCGGAACCACATCTTTCCACTCTTCTGACTCTTGGGATAGGGTCTGGAAGGAGTGGAAAAATGGACTCCTACAGCAGAGAGAGACTTGCCTTCCTGCTCACACCTGGTAAGGGTATCCTTCACCTGTGATCCAAAGAGAGAGGAACCACCAAAAGGGGTGTTGGTGAAAGATGCTCTGAAAGGTTCCGCAAAGTTACATAGCCGCATCCAAGCGTGCCTCCTTAGGGCCACGCCTGTACCTGCAGCTCTACTCGCCCCATCGGCTGCATACGAAATGAGCCTCATGGAGGAGTTTACCACTGAATTAAGAGTCGCCAGCTGGGAGGCTGCCTTAGCCTGGGCCCCCTCAGCTGATGGATCTTGGAGGGTATCTCCAAGCTCTTTCAGGAGATTACACTGAAGACGGGTAAAGTGGCACAGGTAATTCGGGGACTGCATAGAAAAGGTCGCTGAAAAGAACATCCGCTTCCCATATCTGTCCATTGTCCTGGACTCCTTGTTAGGGGGATGGACAGATGAAGAAGTTTTAGCCAACTCCTTCTTTGCGGCCGCTGCTACCACCATGGCATCAACGGGGACACCTTTGGTCAAGAACTGTTTGTCCTGCGGGTGCAGTAATGAATTTGGCAGGTCTTCTAGGGGTCAGTTCCAATGTGTCTGGAGCCGTCCATGCCTTCCGAGCCACCACAGACATCAGTGGGTCAAAAGGCGGAGACACCCAGGAGGTGGAAGGTCGGGATCCAAACGCGTCCAGGAATACAGACTCATCCTCGGAAGGGTTTAGGGCATACCAGTTCCCTCTCTGCCTAAGCATCTCAAGGATGTCTGAGAAGGAGACATCTTCAGAGGGGGATCTTGGTGACCCTTCTGACTCCTCTAAGTCGGTATCCGATGTGACAGACTCAGGGGAGTCAACATGCTTCCTCTTGCATTTCCTCTTGCGAGGTGGCTCCTCCGAATGGTCAGGGGAGGCCTCGGAAGAGGAGGATACACCCAAAGGGGTGTCCTGGAGAGCTGGATCCCCACGCTTGGGTTCTGGAAGAGTGGCAGTGGCTGAAGCAGGCACCCTAGGGGGAGGAGCCGATGGGGTCGATCGTGGGACTGACTCTGGGGCCAGTACACTCCTCATCACCTTGAAGGCGTCCCTGCCAGAACGTAGAGATGGCTCCAGTTCCGAAGAAACCAGAACCCCTCCCTGTACCGACAGGAAGGGCTCCGACGCAGATGTGGGAGCCGAGCTCACCTGAGCCGAAGCGCCGAGGGGGAGAGCGGGGCCAGACAAGGGTCCGATGCCACTCGCCCCCTCGAAGCCGACGAGGGAGTCTCGGCGCCCAGATCCCTCCAGGATGGTACCATGGAAGGGATCGGAGCCGACGACGGAACCAAAGGAGAAGGTATCGAAGCCGACGGTTCCATGACTCGAACCCCAGCGAACTCAGGCTCCGAGCTCATAGGATGAGTCAGAGGAGGATTATCTACAGCTGTGGACAGAGCCGACGCCTGATGAGGGGGGCTGGACAACATTTTGGCTAGGGCCTGCGATTTTAACAGCCTGCTGACCACTCTTTCCAAGTCATGATCCAAAAGTCTTGAGGATCGAGAAGAGTGGGATGACCGATGACTACGCTCCAACTGGAGCAGAGGCGACTTCAGTGGTGAACGTATCAACTCCAGAGAAGGAGACCTGGACCTTTTTCGACTCTCAGATGGCTCCGAAGAACATGTCGGAGCCGACTGGGAGGGAGGGACATCGGTTCCAGCCGGAGCCGAGATGGATGGTATGGCTTCACCCAACGATGGCTCCGAATTGGGAGCCGAAGGTTTAGGTGGCCTAGAAGATTTCACGGGCTGAGCCTTCGCCGGTGAATCTTGGAGTTTAAGCAGACCCCGCAAGATCAGTTTTTATTTTTGCGCTCCTGCAGGACTCTTGGACTGAACGCATGGCAAATTGAGCAAGAGTCCTGCAGGTGAACGGTGCCCAGACAATAAACACAAGAAGTGTGACCATCTGTCAGAGACATTTTCTGACAGCATGAGTAACACTTCTTGAATCCGGATGGCTTAGGATCCTTGGACATCCTGAAAGAAGAAAAACCAAGGAAAAAACACACACACACCAAAGGGTTAAGGTAACTAACCACAATAAAAATACACTACAGTTACCAGAACCAACTACACTACAACAACTACAATTAACTATAGCTAAACTAACTAACAATAATAAAGGAATTCTTTTTTTTTTTTTTTTAAGGGAGATAGGGAGAAAAAAGGTTATCCTTCAACTTAACCGGAAACCTTTTAGAGGTAAGGTTATCCTCTAACGTAAACGGAAAACCTTAAGAGGAAAGAGAAAAGGGGGAGGGGAAACTCTCTAAATAAAAACGAGTTTCTGAGGGGAAAAGGCAAGGATTCAGACACGGACACAACTATAATACCAAATATATATCTAAACGAGAATTTCTGTGCTAAAACTACTAGTTTTATGACAGAAAAGACACAATATGAAAGTTTTATATGACCTGAGCCAGTAGAGCAACCTCGCAGCAGAAGCAGCAAACGAGATCTGGGTTTCTAGTGCCAGGCATCATGGGATATGGGGAGGCCTCGAGCCAGTATGTAGCTCTCGAGCTTTAGAAGATGGCTGAGTCGGAGCTGAAGATTGGCTCCGAAGCCAACCAGCAAGAATGAAGGCGAGATAGACAACTTACCATCATGACTTATCAGGCCCTCTGGAATTGCTATTTAACTGTAGCATCTTTACAGGCTCCATGCCTCATGAATGGAGAAAAGCACCAGTCATCCCTTTGCACAAAGGTGGGCCAGCTAGAGACCCTGGAAACTACAGACCCATAAGTCTCACTAGTATCATATGCAAAACCATGGAAAGAATTATCATTGAAATGGTCAATAATGGCATAGTAAACCTCCAGACAGTGGACCCAACCCAATTTGGTTTCATCAAGGACAGGTAATGCCTACTCAACCTGGTGGACTTCTTTGAGAAGGTCACCAAAATCAATGGATGAGGACAAAATTGTTCACACTGCCTACCTTGCCCTGGCCAAGGCACATGACACAATACCCCACTAAGGCATTGTTGACAAATTTATGAGGTTATGTGCAAACCCTTATGTCACCTGGTAGATAGCCAACTAGCTCACAAATAGGACCCAGAAAGTTACAACTGGGGAGTCCACATCTACAGTGAGGGCAGTTGCAAGTGGAGTCACTCAGGGATTGGTCCCGGGACCGCTCCTTTTTGGCATTTACTTTTATGAGGTCTAGGCCTATGGCAATGGCTTCTGGCTGACTAAATTTACAGATAATTGCAAATCAGGAGCTGTCACTGAATCATCCGCTGGCACAAATGTTCTCCAGGAAAAGCTGACACAGACAAACAATTGGTGTCAGAGCCGTGGGCTAAATCTAAATGCTAAGAAATGCATAATGGATGCCTTTGGGAAGTCATCCACCCCTGGTAACTATCCTATCGACAACACAACCCTAAGAGTTGACCCAGCAGTCAGGTACTTGGGAACACACATAGACATCAATCTAGCCTTTGATCATCATGTGTCTACACTAGAACACCGCAGAAATCATTCTATGCTGTGCAACTTATAAGCAAAGGCATGGCACACAGGTCAAATAAGTCATTGTTCCACTGTATTCAGCATTCATCAGACCTACTATTGAGTACAATGCCTCCTTTGGTATGTACCTAACCAGGTATATCCAACAACTGGAACACCCACAGAGGTTCTTCACTAACAGAATACAGGGCGTAAGTAACATGTCCTGTGCAAAATGCCTCATGACCCCATATTCCTGTATTCTGTTGCCTACAGGCTGAGGAGAGATCTATGACTGACATACAAGGCATTGTCAAACCCCACTCTGATGGACCTCCTGCATATACGCAAAACAAAAAGCACAAGAATTACCCATTCTAAAGACTGAAACCTAGCCTGTGATATAAATAGGACCTGCTGTTGATACAGGTATGTATCCCAGAGAGTACCACTTCACTGGAACAGGATCCTCTCCTTGTCAAGCATAGTTCCTCTCTAACCTAATTTAAGTGTAACTTGGACAAATGGATGGGGAACAGGAAATTCATCCCAGGTTTGGCACCTATGTCTCTACTGGACACAGGCAGCCTATAAATGGTTTGTCTCTCAAGCCCCTGCTTACACTTATCAAGGGTACCAGAACTTGTCAGAGATTTGGGATGCATGGCTAGGCTTAAAAAGGCCCTTGTGGTCATTAGCCTAGTAAACACGTATGAATCTATAAATGGGAAACCAAAAAAAGAAAACCAAGTGTCATCATGAGATGGTTTAAGAGGGAGGAGAATATGGGCAGTAGTCAGAGAACTGCACATTGATTTGTGGATAAACCCTAACCTGATGGCAAAAGGAAGGGTCACCAAAAGGTAAAGGATGAGCAGAAAAGTGGCTAGAGATGGTAGTTAATATATGGAATAAGACAGAAAGAAGATTTAATGACTGGCCTAGTCTCCAATGCCAGTCTGAACCGGAAGAAGGGGCTTACAGAGGTATTGTAGGGTTATAGAATGGTATACAAAGAGTAAAAGGCTGCAAGAGGATGTAGGCTGTGTGTTGGGGGGCTGATTTATGGTTGTATCTCCGTAGAATGAAGAAAGGAACAGTGGATAGAATATACAGTGATGGAAAAGATGCAAAAGAGAAGAGGCAAAAATTAGTCACAAGCTGGAGGCAGGAAAAGACTAGAATGCAGAGGAATGGATTAGGATAATCAATGAAGGGAGATGACTAGGGGATTGTGGGTTACACTGTTGGGTGTGGATTTGCAGATGGAGGTGGTTCACGTGATGAACATGTTAGACAGGTTCAAGGTCAAGTATACTTAAGTGCTTACAACCTAAGCATTTTATGAAAACTATAGACTCAAAACATTATAATATGAAACAACAGCTAAATACATATACAGCACAAAACATGCTAATGAACATTACTTGAAAATATGAAAAATAAATTTATCACATTTTTAAAATTGTATATCTCTAATTCAGCTGCAGATCAAGCAGAATCATAATTTAACTTAAGCCTATCCAACAATATAGGACAAAATGAAAAAAAAAAGTAAAAATGTGACTCTTACCTCATTTACAAATTTAGAATATCGTGACAGCATCTGTAAGGTAAGCTTCCAAAATCGGTGAGCCAACAAGGGTAGGTAAATTTGATCTGACCAACATTTCTGAAGATTCATCCAAAGAACATGTGATGCCAAAAGGCAATATATACTCCCAACTAAAAGACAGAAAATGGCAGAAGAGCTCCAAATTATTACACAATTACATTTTTAGATTAATTTAGCTTTCAATTTTCATTAAGGCTATACTAAAGCTTTCACAATTTCAATTCACACAAAATAGCATTGTTGAATGTTGGTTTAGAATTCCAAATCTAGTAGACTGTCGAAAGCCCTGGTTTCAAATCTTGGCAAGGAGTTTAGGTCATGGAAGCAGGCTTATGCTGTGTCTGAAGTGCACTTTTTAAGATGTAAATCTAACGTAAAATGGATCAATAGCCTGTGTTCATCTCCTCTGGAAAATATATGTTAAAAGCCAGGAAATGTCTGAAAGAATTAATATTTTCTATCTGTTCTTATCAAATAAAAAGGAAAGTGGTGTAGATACTGGAACCTGAAATGCACAAATAACTGTAATCTGTGTAAGAAACGTCATGATGGAGACTGTAAACCAGAATGTAATTACTTTTAACAAAACATGATGCACATGGGCCCCCATAAATGGTCTACATATATATGTATACAAAGTTTTAAGAAAGGACAGTAAAAAAACATTACAAGTTAGGATATCTATGCTCATAAGAAACGGGCCTCAAGTATCATTGTCTCCACCGTCACAACAGAACAGAAGTGTTGCAGTATCACAAAGTAGAGATTTACTATCAGCAGAGGTACAAGTCCGGGATAAAGTTGCAAAATCTACCACAAAATGTTTACAAAAAATGCTGTTACAAATGAGTGTGGAGGTACCCAAAGTAGGTCACATTTTGCAGACAAAATAAAAAAAACACTGACTTCATGAGAAATCTCACAAGAGGTAAAGCAGACACAGTTTACAATCTGGCTAAACTAGATGCATTTCAGATCAGCAAGTCATTAAGTAAAAAGGGTGTTAGAGAGTACCCACTTTATCTCAAGGTATTAATTTTGACAGACCATCACTTAACTAAAGATAAAAAAAAAAACGAAAACCATACTGCACATGTTAAATCTCTGAAAGCACAAAAGTATCACTATTATTTACAAACTATCTAGGAATTAAATGCAGAAGTTACTTTTACAACAAAAATAAGAACAAAACAATAAACATGAAGTCTTTCAGTACTGCAATATCCCTTCTGCAGGATGCTGCTAAATTGAATTCTAAATACAGCGTTAGACTACATGAAGACTATAGAAGATACATGGCAATAAGGTACATAAGTTCCTGAATTTCACCATCAGCTTTCCTTATCAAATTAAAGAAGTGCAGGATAAAGTGGGAGAAAAGACAGACAAGGCTAAGAAGAAATACTGGTTGGCTAACAAAGAAGAGATGGCAGCATTCTCAACAGCACAGAACAAGGCATTGCAGAGACACTAGCAGCTTCTGGAAAGCAAGTGAGCAGATGGGCACAAAGAAACTATCAGGTTACAAGGCACTGGCAGAAAGATAAGGAAGATAGTCATCAGATACCATTCATTATGGGATCCCTGCAACACCCTAATTACCAGTCCACAAGACATCAGCGGCAGATGGACGGAGTACTTCCAGCAGCTTCTGAATGAAGCAAACCACACAGAAGCTGTACTGCTGCATACACAGCCTACAATAAAAGAGGAAGAAGAGCCCATACCCACCCTAAAAGATGCAAGAACAGCACTAATGAAAATGAAGTCAGGGAAAGCAGCAGGCTCAGATGAGATAATGGTAGATATGATCAAGATACTGGGTGAGTTAGGAGAGAAATGGCTACAGAGTGTACTCATTGCAGTAAAGAGATAAAGGTGTATCCCGAATTACAACAGAAATGGCACTCTAGTGCCAATGTACAAGAACAATGGAGACATTTACAACTGTGGGCAGTGTAGAGGTTTCAAACACCTGCCACACTGCATGAAAATGCTGGAAAGGGTGACTGATAAATATGGATGGCGCAGTGGTGCAGCGGTTGCATTGTCACCTCACAGCAAGAGGTTCTCCGGTTCGATTCTCAGCTGGGGTGCCTTCTGTGTGGAGTCTGCATGCCCTCCCTGCATTTGTGTGGGTTTCCTCTGGGTGTTCCGGTGACATGCATCTGGAACATATCTCCCCGAGCCTCCACTTAAAATTGGCTTTGTTCCAAGTCGGACTTTCCCGGTTAATAAATGTTAAATAAAAAAATAAAATAAATATACAATGTAGTAGAAAGTAAGATGGAAGATGAGCTGTCCAGATTTAGATTAGGATGCAGCACAACCAAATTGATGTTTACAGTTTTGAGAGAGAGAGAGAGAGAGACAGAGAAAGTGGAAAAGAAGCTAGAGATGAGAAAAGAAAAAAATGGACAGCCCAAGACTTGGAGAAAGCACAAGACAAGGTCCCAAGAGAGATGACTTGGGTAGTCCTGCAATGGTTCAAAGTCCTGGAATCAATCAAAGAATTAATGCTAGCTATATACAAGGATCAAGTGACAAGTACGAATAGTGTTCTGACTCACAGAGGATTTCACAGTAGAAGTCAGGGTTCATCAGAGTTCAGCTCTGAACACGCTGCTTTTCAAAATGGTCATGGACTAAATTAGCAAGCAGAGTGGAGGGGAAGAGAGAAGCAAATCTGCTGTATTCATACAATGTGGCATTTCAAGCAAACTCAAGAGAAACTTCAGCAAATGGTGGTGTAATGGAATGCAAAACTGAAGGCAAATGGGATGAAACAGTAGAGAGAAGAGAGTTGTCATGCCAGTAAATGGGAGAAAACAGAAGGAGCTGAAAATTTAGACTGAAGAACAAACAGTGCAACAGGTTAACAACTTCAGGTATTTGTGAGGGATGGTTGAGGAGATGTAAAGTCTTGAGTGATGAAGTCAAAGCTAGGATCAGAGGAGCTTGTAGTCAAAAGGCACAGGATGTCATAAGAATGCCAAAAAAGCTGAAAAGAACGGTCTACAAAACAGTGGCATGACCAGTGCTTCTGTATGGTACAGAAGCCTGGCCAGTGAAAGCAGAGCAGTTGAGGAAGGTAGAAGTGATGGAAATGAAGTGCCTGAGATGGGTGGTAGCATGCACACTGTGGGACCAATGAAGAAATGAAGAGCAAAAACAAAAGTAGTTGCAATTACAAATAAAGTCAGAGAGAACAGATTATAGTGGTTCATGCATATGTAAGGCAGAAAATAATCTGGAGGAGATTTGAGACAGACACGAAGAGGAAATGAGAGAATCCATTAAAGAGATGGATGGATTGCAGGAGAGAAGATCTGTAACATTCAGACATGACTGTCAAAGAAGGTAGGAGACTGGCAATGAATCGAGTGAGATGGTGACAGCTGATGTGACACCCTGACCAGACGTAGAAAAGGGGAATGATGATGATGATGAAACACAGTAAGCCTGCAGTTCTTCCCCTGTGTAAATTCCTTACTTAATATTCTCCCTTTTCTAACAGGGAAGAGCTTCACACACAAGCAGGCTTCACTCTCTGTACTGCTTTCAGACAGCAAGGCAAAATACTGTTCTCTTTCCTGAAGAAATTCCAGTCTTCTTTCAACAAGACACAGTTTTTTTTTTTTGTCAAAGCACTCTGGGTACCATTTTGTTAAGCTCCTCCAATGAACTGCATTACAGAAAAGATCTTCTAGCTTTTATAAGCTATTCAACGTCAAAGGTCACAATACAGTTCTTTTTCTAGAAGAAATTTCAATTTTCCTACATACTTTAAAACACTCTGGGCATGTACTTTGCAGCTCATCAAGTGAACTGGGTTTGTGAGTCCCAATGTCAGGTGTCTTACATTAACTTCAGGGTGTCTTATCACATTACCATTTATGATTCTGAGCCTAAGCCATTGCAGGCTTTGCAGTGTCTCAGCATCCTATGCCAGATACTTCCATGCATATGCCCCCCCCCCCC
Source organism: Protopterus annectens (assembly GCF_019279795.1). Lineage (NCBI taxonomy): Eukaryota > Metazoa > Chordata > Ceratodontiformes > Protopteridae > Protopterus > Protopterus annectens. The sequence continues at coordinate 460,571,225 of NC_056726.1, forward strand.
GTGAAACAGTGTGACCCAGTGACTACTCTGTTAATATACAAAGACTTCTTTTTATACACACACACACATTAAAAACACTGTGCCTAACAACTGTAACATAAAAAACATTGCCCTCCTCTACCCCATAACAACAGGACATGTGTAGGCAACCTAACATGCAGGACAAATAACAGCTACAGCAGTGCTTTCCTGGCAATTGCTAGTCATATGACTAGAGACCACCAACGGAAGTTACAGAAATGCAAATCTTCAGGGATAGTTTTCTACTGCAGGTATTTTTTTTAATTCTGTCAGAAAACCAGACAGAATTATGGATCGTGGTAATGGAAGGCAGCCTACAGCAAAAAGTACGTTTTTAGGTTTACTTTCACAGCGATCGACATGGAGGGGGGCCCTAAAGCACTGTTTAAAGCAATCAGTTTGTTAGGTAAGAATTTCACAAATACATTACCATGTACTGTGAAAGTGTTCTCACACTGTGACCGGTGAAGTGAAAAAATACTTGCACTTAATTTTAGTATGAAACAATTACCATACATCTAAGTTATCTTTGCTACTGCCTCATATTTTTCCCTCTCCCTTGTAAAATTTTTGATTTTCTGGTAAATCACTGAGGATTACATTCTGTCAATAATGTCAGTCATTAGAATTTCAAACTTCTTATTGCCCTGAAAAGGTACGTTTATCCAAAACCTGCTGTCCTGTTCACTTTTTATGCATAAAAAGGCCAGCAGCAAACCAGAAAAATCCATACAATAAGGCAACACTGCTGCAGTCCAAAAAAACTCAGCAAAAAAGTAAGCTGCAGCAAAACCTTTATTTAAACAAACAAGCCAGTGGGGGAGGGAAAAGGCTACACAGTAAAATGGAATAGTGGTTTCAAAGTGCAGAGCTTCTTCCCGAGTACCAAAGATTTGATACTGAGGAAGAACCTTTGCACTTTGAAACCAGTTACTAAGTTTTTGGACTACAGCACTGGTGGGTCATTGTGTGCCAAAAATAAAAAGACCTCGCCTAATTCACCCATTATACCAGTCACTTAGACATCCCAACAAAGTGTCCTAATTTAACATCAAATCTGTCAACATCAATAATTCTATAATGACACCTTCACTTCACTGATTAAACATTCCTTGTGACAAGATCATTTACAAATCCATTTGAATGGATACCACCTCTAGCCTGAACAAATACATAACTGAAATCATGAAAACTTGGCACACTTTAACCACTCTTTAAACATTGTTGTCATAGTTCTAGACATCAACACCTAGAATTCTAACTACTAATAAACATGTTTTATCTTGTTAGGGGTGCATCAGAATATTAATACAAGCTTAACAAGTAAACAAAAATAAACTAGGGTCATATAAATTATCAATTTCATAAAGAGATTTGCAACACAACTGCAATACTGCTGCGACAGAAATCATAAAACAGTAGTATGCCCTACTAAACCTTGGTTTCATAGTTCCATATAAACATTTCAAGAACAATAAAAATCATGACAACTTAGCATACACTACAAGTTGAACACTATACTAAACACTGGTTTCACAAGCTAATATAAACATTTATACAGCCATTTTAACACAGACCACAAAATGTCATACATTTACTAATTGCTTCTTCAATATTATTATGAAATATGACACAAAATGTGTGAGGATATTGGGTGTTGTTGTCTGTACTAGCATGACTGGCTGAAGTTTTGTAAACACTTGTAAATAATTGTAAATTACCCTGTGTTAGATATGCCAGCATGACTAGCTATAATTTTGTAAATATGTTTGTTTTTATTACTTTGATGTATGTAAGATGTTTGAATCGAACATCATTCTTCTGGCTGACTAAACGTATGTGTTTTTAAAAGGAATTCTGAATGTAAGTTATACCAATCAGCTCACCTAGATGTGATGCCATTATGTGCCAGAACGGAAAGGAATAGAATCTCCACAGCAGCTGTTTTGTTTACTTTTTAAAGTCTGACATGAGAGAGTAGAATTCTCAAAACAGCTTCTGTGACTTAAATTCTGATATAAAAGCAAGTTCTGAGTCAGTTAAAGTTCAGTAGTTGTAGTTGTTCAGATGTTGTTCAGTTGCTGCTTTCCAGACCAGTAGTTATCACTCAGAGTTTTCCAGAGCTGTTCAACAGAAACAGTAGGAGTTGCTATTCCAGTCACTGAGGAACATACAACAGCCTGAAGAGTGGACATACATTCCTATCTTGCCTGGCAAAATCATCTTGCCTTGCTGAGTTAATTAGATAGTTAGGGAACTATAGTTAGATAGATAAGAGTTTTTCTACAATCAGTGTGAAATCTATCCTACAGTGTTACTTTCATAATTCCTGTGTGTGCAACTCTGTGGTTTATTAGAATCAGTTATTCAGTGTATACATGTTCTAAATTATTTATTATTAAACATTTTTGCTACCTTTTATTATGGTTGGCTATTTACAAAGTACTTTTAGTAACCTGAGAGTGTTCATGCTTATTGTGATAACATCCTGGCCACTCTGAAAAGCCTTACTGCTTGGATTACACGCTACCATTTATATCAATATGTATTTCACCCAATATAATTTAACACCCCTTTTGAAGGGTATTGTGGTATTTGACTGGTGGCAGCCGTTACCTTGTAATTTGGGAAAGAGGACATCCGCAGGTAAATCAGTGCCAGTCTTTCCCAAAAGTGTTTGTATATGTGACTATCAAATATTTAAGAGTGAGTGTGTCAGATACCTAGAACTGGGACACAGTGCTCTGAAGTGTTTAGTGTGAAGACTCATTTGTGGACCTGGAGTGAAGTATATAGTCCAGTCCCAGGTTTGTAGCCTGTTCCTGGAGTACTCTTAGGGAAAATTGTGTATTTCTATCTCTGCTTTCAGTGACACTCCTTTACTGGAGACAGTGGCAAGAATTGAGGCTCCTTAGTCCCTGTCCTGGGTTTAACTGGGGTCATTACAAATGTATGAACATTCAATTGTGACACAAAATGACAGCTGCTTATTTAGGAACCCACAACTTTTGAATCATTCTGTACTGTCCATGGTGTGATTGTTAAGTATGCTACTGCTAAGCACTGCTAATTGCCCATTGCCGTATACCACAAATATTTAAACATCTCCATGTCTGCTGAAGTAAGTACATAGGCTTAAAGAAAAGAAGAGGAAAATATTACTGTCCAAGCTTTTCGGTGCAAGTCCATCCTGAATTTGTTGCACTTCAAATTAAGAGCCAGCACTCAGTAATAATATGCAACAAAGTTTAAATCACCCAAAACATTAAACAAACCTCTAAATAAAGTTGCTCAGAATTGTGGGCCACAGACATCACAAGAACATTAACATAACCTATACCATTTTACAAATAGACACTGCTGCACTGTTAGAAGTGTTGATTTATTTTCAAATAATTACAAACAGGGCAGTCTTAGCATTATTGGCCCCCAGGCAAAGCAGTGCTATGGGGCCCTTACCTACATAACCACTCACAGGATTAAAAATGAAAATGTCCGATAAAATTAAATGCATATTTATTGATACTTCCAACAAAATCAGTGTTTAAAACATTAAAATACATGCTGTACAGCAAAGATTAGAAAACACACATTTGAACAATACGTGAGCCTTGAAAAACACAAAAAATTCAACAATTTAATGATACTACAACTAGTAAACCATACAGACACAGATGGTACAGTATGAAATTATTATGAAATATTTATTATTAATCAAATGTTCAACAAATGTTTGCAAAATTTCTTTGCACATAATTGCTTTATAATTGACTTGAAGTCAATGGTCTTGAGGATGTCATTTTCCATACACATAAGTGAAAGCCAGTTGAAACACTGCTGCCCCATTTTGCTGCAAAGCTGATTTTGTATATGTTTCAGTACTGAAAATGAACGTTTCTCCTGCACAGTTTGTAACCATCTTACACATAAATACTCTGAATGCAATTTAACATTGGGAAACACAGATTTCAAGTTGTCCGAAATTATTTTTCTGTACAATACTCTGGGAGATTGTCACAATTTTCACCAACAACAATGCAGTCCTTGAGATGAACACATTCATTTAACAGGTCAGCATAATTAAGGTCTTTGTGATATACATTAGCCAGACTTTCACACTTTTCATTTAGCTCATCAGAACCACCTGTTTTCAATTCACTGAAGAAGGAAAGCAGATTTCCAATCAACGAATAATCTTCTGCACATTCTGGCAGCTCAAAGATAACAGAGTCCAAAACAGAAAGGAATGTTTCTACCTTGAACTTTTCACTTTAGTGAGAAGTACCTCTTCTTCTGATCAGTCATATCTAGTAAGACACATACTTTGCTTTTGCACCCATTTTGAAACATAGCTAAAATATGACTCGAGACATGTACTCCTAGCTTTAAATTAGTATTCACTAAATTTATCTCTAATTTCCTGAAGACAGGTTTTCAGAGACTCAAAAAGATCCATGGCAACAAGTATGTTTACATACTCTGACTGTAGGACATGACTTGATTTGTTCAGTCTTTCAAAAATGTCACTCCAAAGAATTGTCGGAAAGATAATTTCCAGGTTCTCCACTTCCTCACTCAATCCTTCTGCCTTTAGCCTTGTATTCACTTCTTGTTCAGTCAGCGGATACAGAATCCAGTACATGTAGCATCAAACTGTGATGATCATCTCATGTCAGACATGCTTGACCACAACATCTTTTCTTAAAGATGATGTCAGAACATTCCATTGATGTGTAGAAGCAGAGAAAAAGGAATACAGATGCTGAACAAAGTCAAAGAATGTTACAGTCTGTAGACAACACTCTGCATTTTTTACTTCCACCAAGTTCAGGCTGTGCCCAGCACAGGCGACATAGATGGCTAACTCATTCAGTTGATGAATCTGTGCTTGCAATCCAGTAAAGTGTCCAGACATATTTGGGGCACTATCATACAACTAAGGAAATCCACAAAGGTGTCTGCTAGATTCTTTGCTCTATAAGAAAAGATGGTGTTGAACTTAATGAAACGTTCAACAGGCTCACATTCTCAAATGTACCGGACAGTAAATGTCAGTTGATCAGTGCGTGAGATGTCTGGAGTGGAATCCATACTTGTTAAGTAATAATTTGACTCACTTCTTCAAGAATAGCACAAAAACACTATGTCCCATTAATTCAATAAATTCCTCATAAATGTTCACCGATAAATATGATGGGTTCCTTTTCCCACAATTTCCATACAGTTTGAGATGTTCTTCCTAAAAAGGGTCAGTTTCACTCAACAGCTCTAGAATACCTAAATAGTTTCCATTTTTTGCTGAACCAATAATTTGATCTTCTCCATGAAATGGCAAACCTCTAGAGGCAAGAAAGCAAATTACAGAAACCATACGTGTAAAACTTTATGCCAGTACTCCTGCTCTGAGAGATGATGTTCAAGTAACAAAGAGTCTACCCTTCCAGTTTCTTTATGTTTGATCAAATATGCCATCAGCACTTATGATGATGTTCTCTGTTTTCATGTTCTACAACTACATTGCTGTGTTTCCAGTCACTGAATCCTGATGTTGCAAATGGAGAGACTGTCTTGGACAACAGATGACATACAAACCAGTACAAACGACCTTGGGAAGGTGAATAGAGTAGCCATTCATGTTTTACACACTCACCATAGTTGATGTTTGAACACGTTCTTTGATAAATACCTTATCTGAGTATTATCTCCTCCAGCTCCTTTATACACCATGTATGGGTTTGAAAAGTTGCTATCATCATTCAGATGTGATGATGGCCCACCATGAATCCAGTACTTTACTGTGTTAGTATCGTTAATGTTCCATAGCCCTGAATCTGTGTCTTCTATCACAAACTCCTTTACTGTTACAGATTTGGATATTTCCTCTTGCGGAATATCCTCAGCTGTAGGAACAGGTAATGATACAATTGGTATGTATGCTGGAACTGGATGACTGGATACAGGAGTGGATGTGGATGCTATATTTGAGGGAGCAGCATTAATGGCTGATGACATTGCACCTGGGTTCATCCAGGATGTTAATTTTGGAAGTTTGTACATTTTCGCTTTCTCCTCTGCAGCACTTTAGCCCTTCTGCACTCCACTCAAAACACTATGTTTCATTTCTGCTCAAAGGGCTATTTATCGATAATCAAAAAAAAAAAAAATTAAAAATTAAAACACGGTTTAGTCCAGTTTCAGCTGTAGAAAATTTAGGTCAATGAGAAAAGTAAACACCTTCAAAACATTGTATGTACAGTAGTGCTCCACTGCTACGACTACCTACAAATAGGACTGATCCATAAATATGACCACAAAAGCTGCCGTACTTGTTAAAAATTATAACCAATATTTAAATATATATGCATACATATAATTTTAAAACAGTGGCAAAGGTATTTCAGTTCACGACTCATGTACAGTAGAGTCTCAATTATCCAAACTAATTGGGACTTAGGGTAGTTCGAATAATCAAACTGTTCGGATAATCAAACATACAACTGAACCAGATAAAAAACATCAGCAATCCATCTACATACTGTTACAGTAGAACCCATAGCCTTCTGCATCAAAAGCCAGTATAGTATCTGTTGTGCTGCTAACAATGCCTTTAAATACTTTTGCACAATAGTGATCTCATTTGCTAAATAACAGTTGCACATTGTAAACAGACTTGGCACAGGCAGCACTAAACTTCTCTTCCCCTGAATCTCTCAGTTACTTGTAAAATGCACTTGACACTTAACCATATCCCTCAACTTTCTAGCACAAGAAATCTGGAAAAAGCCAAAATTTATTGGGGGGGGGACAAAGGCAGAAAACTAGGGACACATTTTAAATATTGCTTGTATAATCTTAGAAACTTGCTAGAATAAAAGAGTTTTGTGTTACTATACATTTCCTGAAAAATAGGAAGACTGAAACTTAAATGGCTATCATTATTGTATTTACTGAATTCAGACCTCACTGATTTGCCAGAAAATCATAAATTTTAAGAGGAACAGACCAAAAGTATGAGCCAAAAATTCCAGACATTCTGTGAAAATCTGGACAGTTGAGAGCTATGCACGCAACTCCTTGAAATACAAGTTGTGGTAGGAGTAGAGAATTCAGATCCCTGTACCTAAGGTGCAAGGTTTGAGCCTGAGCAAAGTAACACTACTGACCAGTTATCCCTAAATGGGGCATTTTACACACACACACACACAAAATCCAGATGACACTTACTTGTTGAATTGGAACTGTGAAAGCAGCAAGGCAGCAACAAATGGAACGTTAAACTTCATGTGGTAGGAAGGACAGGTGATGAACATACAGATGTAACTTTTAGGAAAGCTGCAGCTGTGTTCAGACATTTGACGTTTTAGAAAGGCTGCATTCAGATAACTGACGTTTGGGATGATCGGCGCTCTACTGTACAACGCTTTCTAATATTTATAATTTTCATAATTCTTCAAATATTTATAATTTAGCATAGTGTATTATTTACTTATTACTGACAGCAAGTCACAACATACATAGATTAGCATAGGGCCCCTATGCTTGTGGGGCCCCAGAGCAACTGCCCATTGTGCCCGTGTGTTAAGACGGCACTGATCACAAACAAATCAGCAATTCAATGAACTAATGATTTAAAGCTTCCAGGCTCCACGGTGTTTGAGGATGTAATGTTTGGTATGCAAAATGTGGAATAATGAGAGTGCTGTGCTGCCAACTATGTCATCTTTACTTTCAGGCTGCACAGTAATGTAGAAGAAATCAAACCATGTGATATGCATGCGAGTATTCTTGGCAAAGCTACAGTGCCAATTCATTAAAGAAATACATATGGAACATCCATCTTTTTCAGTACTGTGAGGTATTTTTTCAGAAGAAAAATGTATATAGATTTCCTGAAGCAAACTTTCAAATACATTAAATAAGTATCACGGTTATGCAGCTTCACTAATGAATATTCAATTACATTCAGAAAATACATTTTACATTTATGTTGCATTGGGAATGCACAAGCCAGTGCATTTCTATGTGCTAGTCCCAAACCCGGATAAATGGGGAGGGTTGCGTCAGGAAGATCATCCGGTGTAAAACTTCGCCAAACTATTCATGCGGACAGCAATAAATATTTACATACTGGATCGGTCGAGGCCCGGGTTAATAACAACCGCCACCAGTACTGTTAGCCAACAGGGTGCTGGCGGAAATTGGGCTACTGTTGGCCGAAGGAGGAGAAGAGGCGGAAGGCATGGCTGAAGGTAGGAAGAGAGGAGAAAGGCTAGGACTGTGGTAGTGAGGGTCAGAACTTTGAATGTTGGCAGTATGACTGGTACAAGGAGAGAGCTAGCCGATATAATGGACAGAAGGAAGGTTGGCATATTGTGTATGCAAGAGACCAGAAGAAAGGGAAGTAAGGCTAGGAGTATCGGTGGTGGATTCAAATTGTTTTATCATGGTGTGGATGGGAGGAAAAATGGTGTAGGAGTTATCCTGCTGGAACAGTATGCTAAGAGTGTTTTGGAGGTGAAAAGAGTGTCAGACAGAGTGATGTTTATGAAGCTGGAAATTGAAGGTGTAATGATGAATGTTGTTAGTGCATATGCTCCACAAGTTGGGTGTGCAATGGATGAGAAAGAAAAATTTTGGAGTGAGTTGGATGAAGTAGTGATGACTGTACCCAAGGGTGAGAGAGTGGTGATTGGAGCAGATTTCAATGGGCATGTTGGTGAGGAGAACAGGGCAGATGAGGAAGTGATGGGTAGGTATGGTGTTAAACAAAGGAATGTGGAAGGTCAGATGGTAGTAGATTTTGTGAAAAGGATGGGCATGGCTGTGGTGAATACGTATTTTAACAAGAGGGTGGAGCATAGGGTGACATACAAGAGTGGAGGAAGATGCACACAGGTGGATTATATCCTTATGTAGAAGGGCCAGTTTGAAGGAGATTGGAGACTGTAAAGTTGTGACCAGGGAAAATGTAGTTAGGCAGCACAGGATGGTGGTTTGTAGGATGACGTTGGTGATAAAGAAGAGGAGGAGTGCGAGGCAGCACCAAGGATCAAATGGTGGAAATTGAAAAAGGGTAATTGTGAGGTGGAGTTCAAGGATGAGTTAAGACAGGCACTGGGTGGCAGTGAAGAGTTACCAAATAGCTAGGTAACTACAGCAGAGCTAGTAAGGGTGACTGCTAGAAAGGTGCTTAGTATGACATCTGGACAGAGGAAGGACGACAAGGAGACATGGTGGTGGAATGAGGAAGTAAAGGAGAGTATACAGAGGAAGAGTCTGGCAAAGAAGAAGTGGGATTGTCAGGGAGATGAAGAAAGTAGACAGAAGTATAAGGAGATGTGGTGCATGGCAAAGAGAGAGGTGGTGAAGGCTAAGGATAAGGCATATGAAAAGTTGTATGAAAGGCTGGACACAAAGGAGGGAGAAAAGGACCTGTACCGATTAGCTGGACAGAGGGACCGAGCTAGGAAAGATGTGCAGCAGGTAAAGGTGATAAAGGATAATGAGGTAAACATACTTACAAGCGAGGAGAGTGTGTTGAGCAGATGGAAAGAGTACTTTGAGGGGTTGATGAATGAAGAGAATGAGAGGGAGAGAAGGTTAGATGATGTGGGGATAGTGAATCATGAAGTGCAATGGATTAGCAAGGAGGAAGTAAGGATAGCTATGAAGAGGATGAAGAATGGAAAGGCTGTTGGTCCAGATGACATACCTGTGGAAATATGGAGGTGTTTAGGTGAAATGGCAGTGGAGGTTTTAACCAGATTGTTTAATGAAATCTTGGAAAGTGAGAGGATGCTTGAGAAATGGAGAAAAAGTGTTTTGGTACCGATTTTTAAGAATAAGGGTGATGTGCAGAGCTGTAGTAACTACAGAGGGATTAAACTGATCAGTCACAGCATGAAGTTATGGGGAAAAGTAATGGAAGCTAGGTTAAGAAGGGACATGATGATTAGTGACCAGCAGTATGGTTTCATGCCGGGAAAGAGCACTACAGATGGGATGTTTGCTCTGAGAGTGTTGATGGAGAAGTACAGAGAAGGTCAGAAGGAGTTGCATTGTGTTTTTGTAGACTTAGAGAAAGCATATGACAGGGTGCCTAGAGAGGAGTTGTGGTATTGTATGAGGAAGTCGGGAGTGTCAGAGAAGTATGCAAGAGTGGTACAGGATATGTACGAGGGTAGTGCGACAGAGGTGAGGTCTGCATTGAGAGTGATGGATGCGTTTAACGTGCAGGTGGAATTACATCAAGGATCAGCTCTGAGCTCTTTCTTATTTGCAATGGTGATGGACAGGTTGACAGACGAGATCGGACAGGAGTCCCCGTGGACTATGATGTTTGCAGATGACATTGTGATCTGTAGTGAGAGTAGGGATCAGGTGGAGGAGACCCTGGAGAGATGGAGATATGCTCTAGAAAGAAGAGGAATGAAGGTCAGCATGACTAAGACAGAATACATGTGTATGAATGAGAGGGAGGATAGAGGAATGGTGAGGATGCAAGGAGTAGAGGTGGCGAAGGTGGATGAGTTTAAATACTTGGGATCAATAGTTCAGAGTAATGGTGAGTGTGGAAGAGAGGTGAAGAAGAGAGTACATGCAGGATAGAGTGGGTAGAGAAGAGTGTCAGCTGTGATTTGTGACAGAGTACAAGTAAGAGTGAAAGGAAAGGTCTAGAAGAGGGTAGTGAGACCAGCTATGTTATATGGGTTGGAGACAGTGGCACTGACAAAAAGGCAGGAGTTAGAGCTGGATGTGGCAGAGTTAAAGATGTTAAGATTTACACTGGGTGTGACGAGGGTGGACAGGATCAGGAATAAGTATATTTGAGGGTCAGCCCAGGTTGGAAGGTTTGGAGACAAAGCCAGAGAGGCAAGATTACGTTGGTTTGGATATGTGCTGAGGAGGGATGCTGAGTATATTGGGAAAAAGATGCTAAGGATGAAGCTACCAGGTAATCGGAAAGGAGGAAGGCCTAAGATAAGGTTTATGGATGTGGTGAGAGAGGACATGCAGGTGGTTGGTGTGACAGAGCAAGATGCAGAGGACAGGAAGAAATGGAAAGAGATGATCTACTGTAGCGATCCCTAACGTTAAGAGCTGAAAGAAAATGATGACTTATTATGCTGCATTTCTTTTTCTAAGAAGCACTGTACCACATAGTTTAACAGCACAATATATACCCGCATTTAAGTAACAACACAAAACTTGCATTCCAGTTCACAGACCATCACAATACAGAGGGGGCAACTTTAAATTCTGCAGTTATCTCAAACTCTATTAGGAAAAACTCTGTTAGGATGGTGATTCAAACTCTTCAGTGTGGTTTCATTTGCTCATCAGTATTAAACATGCTTGAGATTTCATCTCCAGGTGATTCCAGTGGCAGCTATGCAAGATAAGTCAGACTAGAAAACATTTATGTGGGTATTTCAGTAAACATCTCTGTGGACAAATTTTTTTTACATTTACATTTTTCTTCAAACTTAGAAATATCTTTGACAATGTCATGTTGTCTTTCACAGTCATTATGAAATATACATGTCTTCTGTGTCTCAACACTTTGCCATCTATAAGTTTTCAAGAAAAATGACTTTGGCAGTTCAAATTTCCTTACACTAACTATTTCAGGTTGTTTCTGATTAAGATTTTGTTAAATTCTTCTTATATTTTTTTTCTAATCAGAAAAAGGTCTAATATGCCTATTACTGCACATTTTTTGTTTTCAGTGATTGCATTATTATTTTGTCCCTGATTTAGCTTTTCAAGAGACAAAAAGATAATGATGCAAGAATCCTTCCTATTAGATCGTGAGAGTGTAAATATACTGAAACACTCAGGCCATTAAAACACTACTGCATACATACTTTCTCGTTAGAGACGGACCATGAACCAGGTTTCTAGTGATAGAAAGCTCTGGCTCTGATATGACCACTCACCAAGAAGCCATATCTATATAGCATTGTCTCCAAACTGCCCAAACAATGAAACCTGTCACATGTCCTGTTTACTGGCTAGGGTTGTGTACCAGGTTCCCAGTGATAGAAGACTAGGGCTCCAGAAGAATCAATGGCTAAGAGGCATTACCTATAGCACTGGCTCACTAACAGCACTCACCCTGATTACTGACTGGGTAGATGGCCGTCACCTGTTAAACTTGCTCATCCCTATTAAGTTGCAGCTGCATGATCTTATCACTTGCCATGTATGGGTCTATTAGCATTTTTTTAGTGTATCTGCAGAGCAGTGGAACTGAATTTTAATATAAACCCAATGGCCTCACTAATCCCATCTGTGTATCCCATGAAGCCCATGTGGTGGGTGGCATTAATAGGTTCATAGGTTCATACTAGGCTATCTGCCCGAGGGCATTTACAAGCCTAGCCCATAGTTTTGTGGCTTACGCCACCCCTTTAGTATGGGGAACTATACCCATTATTTTGCTGTGCCTCTGTCGAGCAGTGACACTGAGGTAATCCCTGGGGTATATCTGCGATCTCCCATCCATTGGTCAAGATTTCTCTTGAACAAGGCCAGCGAGGTGTTCTGCCTCACATATACCGGGATTTTATTCCACAGCATAGGGAGTCTTTGGGTGATGAATCTATCCCTCCAGCACGTCCTATTAATAGCCGTGTCGAGGTTTAAGTCTCCCGCCCTTGTGGCTCTGACGGATCTAGATTTTTTGAGGTGAAGCATATTCATCAAATCTGGGTTTGACATGGCCTTGTATGTTAGGCAAAGGTCACCTCTGAGCAAGCGGTGGCGACTGAATAGAGCTGGAGTTCTTTCAGTCGGGCAGCATAGGACAGATGTTTGAGACCCTTTATCCTTTTGGTGAGGAACTTTTGTGGCCTCTCCAGCTGCTGCAAGTGTCGGGTCAGATACATTCCGAATGGGGCATTGTACTCAATCATTGGTCTGATGAGTGATGAGTATAGGAGACTATGACCTCCCTTGATCTAGATGAGAATCCCTTCATGATAAGGTGGGCAATGTAGAAGGTCTTCCTAACTACTTTAGCTACATGGGTGTCGAATGACAGACTACTATCAACCTGGGTCCCCAGGTCCCTGATAACTTCTTCTGTGCTCAGTGGATTGCCACCTATTTGGTAGCTAGGGGTAACCTTGCTTTTTCCGAAGCGTATGAGTATGCATTTTTGGCATTTAACTTTAGGCCATGGCTCTGGCACCAGTTATCCGTTTCTGTGAGACCCTTCTGAAGGATATCTGTGTCAGATGTGTTTTCTACTATGGCCCAGTTTGCAGTCATCTGCAAACTTTGTCAGCTCATAACCCTCCTGTGTTTGCTTGTACTTCGGAAAAGTAGATGCCAAACAAGAGTGGGCCCAGGACTGAGCCCTGTGGTACACCACTTGTGACAGGCTTTGAGTCTGACATGGCGCCAGCAACTCTGACCCTGTGGGTTCTGTCACTCAGCCAGTTTGCAACCCATCTTGTGATGTATGGGTTAACATTTAAGCTGATGAGTTTTTCAATGATACCCGAGTGGGGTATTGTATCGAAGGCCTTCGCCAGATCAAGGTAGGCTGTATGGACTGCCTTTCCCTCATCAATGGCTTTGGTGACTGTTTCGAAAAAGTCAA
>NC_056726.1:460587354-460604854 GCF_019279795.1 Protopterus annectens
AGGCCTCTCAAATATATATATATATATATATATATATATATATATATATATATATATATATATATATATATATCTGGTGCAGCCTATTATTTAACTGATACAGTGTGCTACAATTAAAGTACAACTCTGTTACAAAAACGGACTGCAAATATTGGTGCATTTGAACATACAGCAGCCTAACTTGGAAAGGAACAGTACCATGCTTGTGTGAGCAGACAAAACATGCAATGGTGTCATACAGAAATTACATCAATGTTCAAAGCTTACAAATGGAACACTATCACAGGACACTACTGTTTTATTATGTTAGAATATACAGTGTTTAAAAATAAGTGCTGTTCAAGTCCCTCACTGAAAAGTCAAGGCCTTTTGCTCTTACCTGGTGCAGCCTGTAGACCTTCAGATAACACAGTTTCTAAGCTTCCAGCAATTTCTTTAAACCTAGAATTTATAAAAAGGATGTTTAAAATATCTTACTTTAGTTTTTCTGTTTTATGTGGTATCCCACACTATCAGAACCATATGGGATTTCATAGCTTTAATGCATCTAATCCTGAATAAGCACAACAGCAAGAATTCTATTTGAAATCAAATGCGTTTAGAAACATTAAAATCTGTGAATTTGTAATCATCATACTGACACTGATATAACAATACCTACAGAATGCATGCCACATGAATGGCTTTAGATTTTTTGGTAAAAAAATTTACTTTTAAGACCTCTGCATAATCACTCCTGTACTTTCTGCAGTCAGCAGTCTTAATGGTAAAAAAATGAAGCATCAGGAAACAGAATGTCATTTTGCAATCCTCAAAAATTTTGGCTTCAACAACTGAAGACAGAAAGCATATTTTTTGAGAAGTTAAAATAAAACTTTACAGAAAAAAGAAGCTATGTCTAACCATAACGTTCCGTGTTGTTGATCTTCGTTCATTCATTACTGATGGGTTATCGGTTCCGTCCTTGGAACTGAGCCGGCCTTATATCAAGCTTGCGTCAGCCAAAAACTGTTGAGCCAAGATCCTACCCAGAATGCTCTGCTCCCTGTTACCTCAGATCGAGTTTGCAAGTTGATAGACAAAAGTATAGGTGACTTCTGGTCATAACAGACCTACAATAAAGAAGTATATGAGATCAACCAGGAACCTCCGGAGGGGGACGGAGGGTGGGAAGTAATGAATGAACGAAGATCAACAACACAGATGGAATTTTATGGTAATACATAACTTCTTTATCTGATGTTGTTAATCTTTGTTCATTCCTTACTGATGGGACAGAGTCCCCAGCTACCTGTATCCCTGGATGGATCTCATAGAAGGACATTCCTGAGCACCATGGAGCCAAAAGAAGCTCCACCTCTGGAGGCCAAATCCAATTTGTAATGAAGGATAAAAGTATTAGGCTTGGCCCAAGTTGCAGCTGAGCAAATATCATTGAGGGAAGCCCTAGTATGGAAAGCTGCTGAAGTTGCCAGAGACCTTGTAGAATGTGCTTTCACTCTGTGAGGCAAGGTGATATTGTTCTTGTTGTAGATAAAGTTAATGCAGTTCCTCAGCCATGAAGCCAATGTAACTTTTGAGACAGGATGATCTAGTCTTGGTCCAGAAACGCCAGAAATAGTTGGTCTGATTTACGGTTAGATTTTGTTCTGTCCAGATAGAATCATACTTGCCTATGAACATCCTGGGAGTGCAGGCAATACTCTCTCTTGTTAGAATGATTATGAAAAAAATACTGGAAGGTCAATAGACTGGTTGATAGAACGCTCTGACACCACTTTTGTTAAAAAGGAAGAATTAGTTCCCAGTGATACTCTATCCTTATGGAAGATAAGTTAGGGACGTTTGATGCATAAGGCTTAAAGTTCTGACAATCGTCTGGCCGAAGTGATTGCAACAAGAAACAAAGTTTTCCAAGAGAGATACTTTAAATCACATGAAGACGCAGGTTCAAAAGGGGGAGCTGTTAGGGCTTATAGGACCAAGGCCAAATCCAAAGGTTGTAATGGTTCTCTAAAGGGAGGTTTTAGGTGAAGAACCCCCTTCAAGAAAGTTTTACAGAGTCTATGTGACATGAGTGAAGAATCCTGAAAACCAATGTGGAAATTTGAAATGGCAGCTAAATAAACACGAATAGTAGAGGCAGACACCCCAGAGTGGAAAAAATGTGTTAAGTAATCCGGAACCACCGAAACTGGGGCTGACAAGGGGTTTAATTGTTTATTCGCTAACCATAGAGAAAACCTTTTCCATTTACTGAGATAGATTACTCTGGTGGACGACTTATGACATGCAATAAGAATATTGCGCACCGGGGGCGAGAGGTTATCTTGTCTGGCAATCATTGAAAGTGGAGAAACCAAGCTTCAGGGTTGTTAGATTGGGGTGAGTCAAACCCTGTGGATGGGAGATCAACGTTGGGGATGGATTGAGGATCCATGGTTGATCTAGCAGGTGAGGCCAGAGGAAGGGGAATCAGACTTGTTGAGGCCAGTATGGAGCAATGAGGATCACTTTGCTTTTCAACTGCCATGCTTTCTTCAGAAATTGGGAGATGAGAGGGAGAGGAGGATAAGCATAAAGTAGACCCGAATGCCAAGCGTGGACTAGATCATCTCTCTGTGACTGTCCCCGAGTGGGGATCAGGGCAAAACAGTTCCTGCACTTGTAGCTGGTTGGTGAGGCAAATAAGTCGCAGCAAGGCTGGCCTCAGCGGTTGAAAATTTTTGCAGCTATCACAAGGTTGAGGGGCCACTCGTGAGGTTGTAGAATGCACCTGCTCAACTTGTCTGCTATCATGTTAGAGCTCCTGGGAATATGTGTTGCAACTAGAAAACAGTTGGAAGCTATCACCCACTGCCATATTCTCAAGGCCTATGGCATAACGGATAAGACCTGGTGCCCCCTTGTTTGTTGATGTACCAGACCACTGACATGTTGTCTGACTGGATCGCAATAGTGCCTGACGGAAGGATGGAATGGAATGCTTGCAATGCTAGTAGCACCGCCCTCAGTTCCAGGACAGTGCTATGTAAAAGGGCCTCTGTCTCCGAACAGGTGCCTTGGACCGAGTTTCCCTGACATATCCCCCACCCACCCCATCAGGGAAGCATCCGTGGTCACCGTGGCTTTCGGTTGATAGGGCGAGACCATTGTAGGGAGTTTCGAGATGTCCACCAGAGCAAATCTTGCTTGCATCTCTGAGTTACACTTATTTGAAAAGACAAGGAGTGTTGAAGAGAGTACCACTGAGTGAGGAACAACCACTGAAAAAGTCTCATGTGGAATCTTGTCAGAGGAACAATGGTGATAGAGGCTGCCACTGACTCTAAGAGTTGGAGTATGGACCAAGCATTAGATTTGGGGTGACAAAGCAGTGGCTGAACCTGTTGTCTTATTCTTTGAAGTCTGTGATCTGGAAGAGATGCTGTGCAATTCCTCATGTCCAACAGCACCCCAATGAATTCTAAAGACTGTGCTGGGGCCGTGTTGGACATCTCCAGTTTATAGTGATTCACAGGTGTTGTGCTGTGAGGAGAGTGCAGTCTAGGGCTTCTTCCAGTAGGTGCTTGGTGGGGGCGGTGAGGAGACAGAGTCTTCTAGATATGGAATCGCCTGGAATCCTTGAAGTCGCAGGTGAGCGATGACCACTGCCATGCATTTGGTGAACACACTGGGGGCTGTAGAGAGACCGAAGGGCAGTGCTCAAAATTGGCAGTGACTGGCTCCTATGCAGAAGTGGAGGTATCTTCTTGAGCGCTTGCCCATTTTTATATGGTAATACACATCTTGAAGATCTACAGAGCACATCCAATCATCTTTTTCCAGAAGAGGAAGGATAGACAACCGTGACCATCCGGAATTTCTCTGTTTTTACAAATTTGTTCAGTGTGCTGAGATCCAGAATTGGTCTCCAGTCCCCTGTCTTTTTTGGCACCAAAAAAAAACTTCGAGTAAAAAACGGATCCTATCTTGTCCGGGGGAACCATTTGTATTACTTTCTTTTGTAGCAGCTTTTGGATTTTGTGTGCTGCTGCTTCCCTTTGACTGGGTGGAATGTCGGGTAAGTCTCTGGATGAGGTTGGACAGAGATGAAAGGGGATGTGATAGCCTCTGGATATTATCTGTTGTACCCAAGAGTTGTTGGTTATGTTTCGCCAGGCAGTGGGGTACAAAGAAAAACAACCCCCGACCACTTCCAGAGGTGAGCAGTCGGGCAACACCTCAGGAGTGCTGAAAGGATTGGCCAGAGAAAGAATCTCTGGAACCCTGCAGTTTCGCAGACCTCCTCTGCTCCGAAAGGGGCATCTTCCATTGGAGTTTCCCCTCTGTCTCTAGGGGAGGACTCGGCACGTGCATCATGGAAAGAGCCCTGTGATTTCCTGTGCCACATATTCCCACTCCTCTGATTTCTGCAGCAGAATCGTTGAGTGGAGTGCCTGACACCAACAGCAGATAGGGTCTTGCCATCTTGTTCATACCTTGCCAGCGTATCTTTAACTTTAGGGCCAAATAAAGAAGTGGCCTCGATGGGGGCATTCATAAAGGAAGCCTTAAAGGAGTCTGCAAAGTCACAAAGGTGCATCCAGGCATGTCGTCTCATGACTATACTTGCGCCTGCCGCTCTAGCCACTCCTTCCATTGTGTGTGAAATAAGACGCATGGAAGAATTGGATATAGATTCTGGGGTCGCTATCTGAGAAGCTATGTTGTCACGAACCTCATCAGAAACAGCTCTTGCCAAGGATTCAGAGAGTTTGTTGATAAGATCCCTCTGGAGCCTTGTAAAGTGTGCCAAACAGTTCAAAGACCTTACGGCAAAGGTTGATGAAGCAAACACATGCTTCCCAGAGTCTATCACCCAGGACTCCTTGTTGGGTGGATGGACAGTTTGGCTCTCTTCTGCCAAGTCTTTCTTGGTTGCAGTCACCACCACCATGGCATCTACTGGAAAGACCTCTTGACCACTGGGGATGCTCAGCTGGGGGAGATAAAATCTTGTCAGGCCTCTGCGGTATAGCTTCCAGGGTATCAGGAGCCTTCCATGCACGCTGGATGATGAGCTGGACAAGCTCATCGGCCGGAGGGGTAACCCAGGAGTTAGGGGGCCAGACACGAAAGGCCTGCTGGAATACGGATTCCTCTGAGGAAGGATTAGAGGACTTCCAGTCACTCCTCTGTCTAGGAATCTCGAGGATGTCACCAAAGGACACCAGATCAGAGGGTGACTGTGGGGACCCTTCCCCATCATCAAAGTCCATATCTTCGGTCAAAGACTCCTCAATGGAGTCCATGTGCTTCCTCTTGCATGAAGCCTTACCTGGTACTTCCTCAGTGGTAAGTTCTGGGTAAGATGGCAAAGAGGGGGTCTCCTGAGGGGGAGAAACCCGAGACCCTTGTGCCCAGTGTCCGGTGGTTGTGGTTTGCTACAGCTGCAACACAGAGGGGGGAGAGAATGCCAATATGGGGGGGGGGGGTTTGCCAACGGAGACAAGCATCCTCTCCATGGCCTGAAAGGCCGGCCTGCCCAAAGAGGGATGGGAGCCCGGAACAGAGCACGACAACCTCAGAACCGGAGTCACATCCCGCTTCGACGAGCCGACCCCCAGACCAGGAGTCTCAAGAGGGCTGTGGAGCGTGAGACAAGGAGGATTCTTGGGGAGGGTGCCATAGAAAAAAATCGGTGTGGAACCAAGAATGTCTTCCTCCACGGCGCAGCCACTACCCTGAGAACAGCCCGATGCCCAGTGCACCAAGGGCCACAAGGATGACTCTGGCTCCAAAGTGAGGTCCACTATTGGGGTCGGAGAGAGGGAAGCTGCTGTCAGAGGAAGGGGCTTTGATGCTTGGGTGGAAGTCAAAGGAGGACTATACGGTTGGAGTTTGAGGAGAAATATGTTAACCTGAAGGAGGACACATAGGTTGAGAGAGACCCCTGGCCACAAGCAACTGGTCAACAAGCCGCAACACATCTTGTTCAGAGAAGCTCCTGGTCGACCTCATAGAGAAATCCGAAGGCGATTCTGGCCTTTCTAGGACAGGGCTATATTGGCTACCAACAAACTGATCTATAGAAGGAGATTACTTTGTACTGGCTAGTTTGAGTGGTGCAGAGCCTGGAACCAAGAATGTCTGCACCGAGGAAAATGGTGTTGAGGTATTCTGTTCCGACGAAAGCAGTGCCATAGAAGTCGAAGGTGTCTGTACCGTAAAGGCAAGTGTCTGCACCGATGGGTACGGTGCCGTTGAGGAAGATGTTTGCACCAGTAACAATGATGGTGCAAAAAAGACTGCACCGAAGAACATGTCGGGGCTGAAAGTGTCTGCACCATGGAGAACAGCATCGTCAGACTCGGGGCCGAAGGGGATTGCACCAATGGTGCTGAAGAAGACTGTACCTGCAGGGAGGGTGCCGGTAAAGGCTGTGACAAAACTGGTGGAGCCATAAGTGTCTGCATCAGGAACTCCGGTGCTGGTGGGGATAAGGAGGACATGGCTGGAGCAAGAATCAACTGGGGTGGTGCCGTGCCTGGAGTCAAAAGGGTCACAGGTGGCAGCGCTGGACTAGCAATTTTCACTTTCTTATGAGTCAACTCCCTGCGATCTCTAGAGGGAGATGAAGTGAGCAACCTCAATGAGGAAGAAGAATGTCTCTTACGGGGTTTAGCAGGAGGGGGTGAGCCCTCTGACCCAGAGATAGCCTCACAGAAAGGAGATTTGAGGAGTCCTTTCAGGATTAACTTGTTCTTTCTTTCATTAAGAGTTCTGGTCGAAAAATTTCTACAAATCCCCCACAGGGGATCCACAGTAAGGTGGGAGATATTCAAGCAATACATACATAAATCATGGCCAATGGAAAGTGGTAACTGACGGCCACAATTCTTACACTGTTTGAAACCAACACTACTTTTCTTATCCAACATAATGATGTGGAGAAGAATGACAGTACCAACGAGTAAAGAAAGGCTACCCAGAAGGGTAAGAAGAGAAAGAAGGAAGGATTACCAATGATGGTAATGAAGAATTACCTCACAGGTAAGAAAAGGGTAATAAAAGGAATGAGACTATAGGGAGAGAGTCTTAAAGATATGATAAGGTAGGAGTATAGTAAAAGTAACTGTCTGAAAAACTTTTAAATTACTAACAATATATAAACTTTTAAAAATTATTCACTTAGCTGAGAGAGAGTGGCTTGACACGGCTGTACAACAACGTGGCAAACGAGATCTGAGGTAACGGAGCAGAGCATTTTGGGTAGGATCTTGGCTCGAGAGTTTTTGGCTGACGCGAGCTTGATATAAGGCAGGTTTGGTTCCAAGGTCAGAAAGTACAGTTGTGTACCTACCATAAATGTAGACGTTCGAGTGTATTCACTGTTGCAGTCATTACACTTGGGTTATCCTGCTGGCAGGCTACTTGCTGACAGGCTACCCGCAGTCGGCCAGAATTCCAACGTCTAGGTCCAGCGTTGGTTGCTGTTGCCTCTTCCCTGACGTCAGTGCTCCAGGGGTATAAAAGATGCAGCCGACGCCATGTTCTTCAGTTTTTCTTGCCCCAGATGTCAGGTGCCCCCAAACAGGTAGGCTGAAAAAAATTATGCCAGAAAGCATGCATGTATTAAAATAAACATTTCCTTCAGCTACAAGCAAATAAACCACATAGGTTGTATAGAATAGAGAAGTACAGAGAAGTCCCAGCAAAGAAAAAGGGGGATGGTGGGTGGGTAACCTGGACTGCAACAGTGAATACACTCGAACATTACATTTATGGTAGGTACACAAAGTACAGTTTTGTACCTACCATAAATGTAGATGTCCGATAGGTATGCATCTGCAGTCCTAACATATGGGTTGTCCTGCCTCAGGCAGCCCTTCGGTCGGCCGGATTCCAAAGTCTGGGTCTGGCCTCGGCTGATGTCGCACTTCACCCGACGTCATAGCTGCTGTTTATTGGGTATAAAGGCATCAGCCGACGCCATTTTCCTCAATGTTTCTTGCCCCAGATGCCAGGTGCCCTCTAGGAAGGCTCAATTTGGATAAATGCAAATAATTCCAAACAGTAAAGAGCACACAATATAAAGATATATAAGTATATACATATATACAAACAAATACACCATAATAGATTCCCCCAGCTAGCTAAACGAAGGGGTAAATACCCTAGGAATACCACAGAGGGGAAGGAGGGTGGTTAATCCTGACTGCAGATGCATACCCATCGGACATCTACATTTATGGTAGGTACAAAACTGTACTATGTCCTTCAAGGATGCATCTGCAGTCCTAACATATGGGTAGAATACCATAGCCAAACTGGGGGAGGAGGCACTAAGATAAAGATGGTGTAGTTAAGATCCCTTGCAAAACAGCAGTTGCAAAACCTGCTCGGGATCTAGAATATAAGGGTAGATTATAATGCTTGGCAAATGTATGCACGGAGCTCCAAGTAGCAGCTTCTAAAATGTCTTTGGTAGCCACTCCTCGTAGGAAAGCTGTAGTGGTGGCTGTAGCTCTTGTGGAATGAGGTCTGATATTTTCAGGAGTTGTCTTTCCATGAAAAGAGTAGCAAAAACGAATCCAATTTCCTATCCATTTTGAGATTGTCTGTTTTGAAATTGCTTTTCCTTGCATTCCTGTTGCATATGCTACCAGAAGCTGGTCAGTTTTTCTGCTGGTCTTAGTTCTGTCCAGATAGTAGCATAATTGTCTGTGCACATCCAAGGTATGTAGCATTCTTTCCCCCCTGTTCTGTGGGTTGGGGAAGAATGTAGGTAAATGAATTGCTTGGTTCAATGATACTCTGGAGACCACTTTTGGCATAAAGGTAGGGTTAGTTCTCAGAGAGACTCTGTCCTGATGGAAGATAAGGAAGGGCTGTACTGCCATTAATGCCTGTAACTCAGATACCCTTCTTGCTGAAGTGATTGTTAGCAGGAAAGCAGTTTTCCAAGACAAGAACTGTAATTCTGCTGTTGCTGCTGGTTCAAAAGGGGGAAGTGTTAACTTTTCCAGCACAAAGTTGAGATCCCATGTAGGTAAAGGTGGTTTCCTTGGAGGTTTTACATTTTTGATTCCTCTCAAGAACTGCCTGAGTAGAGGATGAGAGAAGACAGGAGGATCCATGTTGTATTCTGCTGAAATTGCTGATGCATGAATCTTAATGGAGGAGTAAGACAGGCCATTGTGGAACAGTTCTGCTAAATATTCCAGGATGTGTGCTATGTTTGCCAATGAGACATTTTCCCCCTTTGCTGCACTCCAAATGAGGTATCTTTTCCACTTGGCTGAATAAGTCTTCCTTGTGGAAGGTCTGCGTGCCTCCAGGATAATGTCCTTAACCCTCTGGGATAAACCTGGGTTATTTTGTTTTATGCAATATTCCAAGCAGCTAGCTGCAGTGTTTTCAGGTTTGGATGTAGGATCTTGTAGTTGTCCTGTGTTAGAAGTAAGGGACATAGAGGTAGAGGCCATGCGTGTGTCCGAGACATGCTTCTCAGTAGCGGGTACCAATGCTGCCTCGGCCAGTCTGGAGCTATCAGGATTACCCTTGGCTGATCCTCTCTGATCTTCAGTAGAACTTTGTACATCAAGGGAAGAGGTGGAAAAGCATATGCTGTCAGGTTTTTCCAGCTGAAAGAAAGGGAGTCCACCCTCCAAGCAAGTGGGTGGTATGCTCTTGTGCAGAATTTCTTCAATTGGTGGGGAGGCGAACAGGTCTATCTCTGGTAGTCCCCATTTCTTTGTTATGGTTTTGAAGATATCTGGATGCAGCATCCATTCGTGAGCATCCGTGGTAGTTCTGCTTAAGGTGTCTGCTAGAGAATTTTCTTTTCCTGGCACAAATCTGGCCTGAAGTTGAATGTTGAGATTCAGGGCCACATTCCACAGGTCCATTGCCATCCGGCATAGAGGATATGAATGTGTACCTCCCTGTTTGTTGATGTACCACATGACTGTGGTATTGTCGGTCCTTATCAGCAGATGACCCTGTTGAAGGAGTGGTCTGAATGCCTGGATCGCATGTTTCACTGCCAGCATCTCCTTTAGATTTATGTGTAGATTCAGCTGGTCTTGGGTCCATAGGCCTTGAATACACTTGTCCACCATGTGTGCCCCCCATCCTAGTTCTGAGGCATCCGTGGTGATGGTCTGGCTTGGATGAGGTTTGTGGAAAGGCAAGCCTCTGTTCATCTGACAGGCCTGAGCCCACCACAGGAATTCTTGCTTCAGGCATGGAATTATTGGAATCTGGGCTTCTAGACTGTGCTTGTGTTGAGACCATACATTCCTTAGGTACCATTGTAGCTTTCTCATATGCAGCCTAGCATGTGGAACCAATATTATGCATGATGCCATGTAGCCCAGGGCTTGCAGGACTTTCCTTGCAGTAAGCCGAGTTTGTGTTGTTAATGTCATGAAGTAGGCTGGTAGTTGTTTTTGTTTTTCTTCTGTGAGAAAAGCCATCTGAGTTGATGTATCCAGTTCTGCACCCAAGAATGTTATCCTTTGGGATGGTACTAGTCTTGACTTTTGTATGTTGACTGTGTATCCCAAGGCTTGCAACAGTTGTATGACATTTTCCAAATCTTTTGTCAATTTTGCCTTGTTGTCCGCTTGTATCAGGCAGTCATCCAGGTATGGGTAAATTTGAATTCCCTGTAGCCTGCAATGAGCAATTACTGATGCCAGGCATTTCGTGAATACTCTGGGCGCAGTAGATAAGCCAAAAGGCAATGCTGAGAATTGATAATGCTTTGATCCTGCAAGAAATCTGAGGTGTCTTCTGCAATCTGGTCATATAGGGACGTGCATGTATGCCTCCTTGAGATCTAGAGTCACCAGCCAAGACTCCTTGCCCAGCATGGGAAGAAGCTGCTGGAGGGTCAGCATTTTGAATTTTGGAACAATGAGGTATGTGTTCAGTGCGGACAAGTCTAGAATAGGTCTCCATTGATTTTTTTTCTTGGTACAAGGAAAAGCCTTGAGTAAAATCCTTGGCCTTGTTCCATAGGGGGTACCTCTTCTATAGCTCTCATCCTTAGTAAGTTGTTGACTTATCTTAGAGCGTCTGCTTTTTGGCTTGGTGGTAGGTTTGGCATTCCTCTCTTTTTTGGTAGAATGTGGAAGTGA
The DNA here is from genome assembly GCF_019279795.1 of Protopterus annectens. Taxonomy (NCBI): domain Eukaryota; kingdom Metazoa; phylum Chordata; order Ceratodontiformes; family Protopteridae; genus Protopterus; species Protopterus annectens. The sequence goes on from NC_056726.1 coordinate 460,598,484, forward strand.
AACCTGTAGCCCTTGTCTATTGTTTGTAAAGTCCATTTGTCTCCTGTAATGTAATGCCAGTTGTCGGAGAATAAGGCTAGCTTTCTGCCCAAGGGTGCTTCCAGTTGTTCCCTGGTAGGCGGAACTAGAGCCAAGTCATTGTGTCTGCCCTGTGGCTGTAGTGGAATTTGTGGCAGTACTTCTCTGGTTGTTAGGTTGCCACTGACGTCCCCTGTAGGCACCCCTAGATTGACCTCTGCCTCTGGGGCGTCTATTTCTTCCTCTCTGCGCTCTGGAGTTGTCTGGAAAGGACCAATTCTTCGAAGGCCAATTTCTGCTAAACCTCGGAGGTTGGACCTGTAAGAAATCCTTGACTGTTTGGACAGATTTTGCTTTTTCTTCCACCTTCTTTAGAACCTCCTGTGCAGGGGAGCCAAACAAACTTTGTTTCTCCATGGGAGCATCTAGGAGTTTTGACTTAACATGGTCTGGTAAGGATTGTTCTTTTAACCAGGCATGCCTTCGAATCACTGTTCCAGTCATAGCTGCTCTAAAGGAAGCCTCCAGTGCATCATAGCCACATTTTAAGAAATGGTTACTGACCTGCTGAGAGTTATGTAACAAATCCTGAAGGGACTTGCGGTCTAAAGGTTCAGGAGAAGACAGTTTTTTGTTTATCTGTTCTAACAAAAATTCCTGGTACTGAATCATGTGAAATTGACAGTTCAAGGCCCTGGCCGAAAGAGTAGCAGAAGTATAAACCTTTTTACCCCATCTCTCTAATGCTCTAGATTCCCTCTCAGAGGGAAGAGGGTTTTTGGCAGAAGCATCTGCCACACCTTTAGGGCCCTGTGAAATGGTTTCAGGGTCTGCAACAGGAGCCTTATACAAATGGTAATGTGTGTCCGGGACCCTGTAATATCTGTCTGGCTTGGCAGGGGCCGGAGGAAGAGAATCAGGAGCAGTACAGACATCATTATATGCATCATCCACAACTGTTAGTACTGGCGGAATGGCTAAAGGCCTATGCTGTGGTAAGTGTAAAAAGGTCCTTAGCCTTTTCCTTGAATCTGAAAAATCCTGGCCCTGCCATTGGAAGTGTTCCCTCATAGCATGCAAGGTTTCCCCAAAGGAAAATTCTTCGGGAGGAGAAGCAGAAGGAATGGAGTCTTCTGCATCAGAATCCTCATAAGGAGAATATGGGCCTTCGTGAGGGTCTAAATTGTCTGAGTCATCCGAGGAATAATCTGTAGAGACAGGTTCCGGGGGTTCAGTCCTAGGCCTCTTGTCTGGAGGGGGCTGAGAGGCCCTGTCTGGGTGAGGTTGGGATCCCCTGATCAAAGAAATGAGATCCTCAGCCAGGCTGAGCATTTGGGAACTAGAGGTAGGCCTATGTGAAGGAGTTTTTGCAGGTAAGGCCTTAGAAGATTTAGCTGCTTTAGCCCTGGCAAAAGCCTTGATAGACATAGAAGCAGGGGGTCTAGCAGCCCCACGTGCAGGGGTAGATATGTCTAAAGGAATAGTGTCTGACAAATCCTGGGCGCCTGCTTCTGTAGCAGTAAATTCAGTAGCAGTTTCAGCCATGCTTTGTGAGGCCTCGACTATCGGAGGCATGCTTTCGGCCGAAGGAAGAACCGGGGACTCGGTTTCAGCCGGTGTCGGTCCTTTTCCTTGCGCTTTTTAGCTAATTGCGTAGTCGGAGTCTCCGACGGCATTTTGTATGCAAAAGCGGGACCAAAAAACTCCTCTGCAAACTCCGACCGACGTCTAAGTGTCCGTCGGTTGAAGGAAGCACAGGCTAGACAAGCTGATACGTCGTGGTCTGGGCCTAAGCAAGGAAGGCAGTAAGAGTGGAAATCCTTATGAGGTATTCGTTTCCCACAAGTTAAACAATTATTTACTTTGTCTGACATCGGCTGAGGCAAGAAAGAGTCCCCAATGGGGTACTTAGCTTTTTAGAAGTCTTCGGTAGTAGAAATCTCTGGATCTGACCGACCGGCACTTGCGAACAGCTTCTGCTTCGGGCACCGCGCGGCAAGAAAGACTGAGGAAAATGGCGTCGGCTGATACCTTTATACCCAATAAACAGCAGCTATGACGTCGGGTGAAGTGCGACATCAGCCGAGGCCAGACCCAGACTTTGGAATCCGGCCGACTGAAGGGCTGCCTGAGGCAGGACAACCCATATGTTAGGACTGCAGATGCATCCTTGAAGGACATCTGTACTATGTTCTTCGTGTTTCACTTGGGTTGAATCCCAAAGCTGAGGTTGGGTGGCTGGGCCTAAATAGGATTAGGAGAGGCTACCAGGCCCTGCAGAACTGCAGTGGCAAAGCCTGCTCTGGATTTAGAGTGGAGAGGTAGGTGGTAGTGCTTGGTGAAAGTAGTGTGCACTGAACTCCAGGTTGCAGCCTCTAAAATGTCTTTGGTTGGTACTCCTCTGAGAAAGGCTGCTGAAGTGGCTGCTGCTCTGGTAGAATGTGGCCTAATGCCCTTAGGCACTGATTTGCCATGTTGTGAATAGCAGAAGCGAATGCAGTGTCCTATCCATTTTGAAATAGTCTGCTTTGAGAAAGGCTTTCCTTGTGATCCTGCAGCATAAGCTACAAACAGTTGCTCAGTTCTTCTGAAAGCTTTTGTTTTGTCCAAGTAGAATCGTAGTTGTCTGTGTATGTCATCTCTCCCCTTTATTCTGGGGATTTGGATAGAATGTTGGCAAATGAATGGTTTGGTTAAGAGCCACACTGGATACTACCTTTGGCATAAATGTTGGGTTTGTCCTTAGAGAGACACTGTCCTGATGAAAAATAATGAAAGGTTCCACTGCCATTAATGCCTGTAACTCTGAGACTCTTCTTGCTGAAGTTATTGCTAGGAGCAGAGCAGTTTTCCATGATAAGAATTTTATATCAGCTGTATTGGCTGGCTCAAAAGGAGGCAGTGTGAGTGTTTCTAAAACAAAATTGAGGTCCCAAGTAGGTAATGGTGCTCTCCTTGGGGGTCTTATGTTTTTTGCCCCACTGAGGTACTGTCTTAGTAGTGGATGAGAGAAAATAGGAGGTTCTGTATTGTAATGAGCTGAGACGGCAGAGGCATGGATCTTAATTGATGAGAAGGATAGGCCTTTGTCCAGCATCTCAGTTAGGTATTGTAAAATCTGAGGTATATTTGGAACAAGTGGTTCGAGTCCTTGTGCCTGGTTCCAAGCACAGAATCTCTTCCATTTTTCTGCATAAGATTTCCTAGTGCTGGGCCTCCTGGCTTCTAAAATGACATCCATAACAGCTTTAGAGAGAGGTGAGGTCTGAGTTGCTATATTATCTGCCATGCACCCAGATTTAAGGTTCTGAGTTGACTGTGCAGAATCTGATTGTTTTGTTAAGTCAGAAGATGAGGAATTTGAGGTAAAGGCCAGGCTGGGCCTCGAGACAAGCTCTTTAGGATTGGGTACCAGTGCTGGCATGGCCAGTCTGGGGTAATCAGGATCATTTTTGGCTTCTTTTGTCTGACTTTTAGGAGCACCTTGGGAAGAAGAGGCAGTGGAGGAAAGGCATAAACTGTCAAGGTTTTCCAGCTGAATGATAGAGCATCCACTTTCCATGCTTGTGAGTGATACGTTCTTGTGCAGAATCTCTGTAATTGGCAGTTGTGAGGGGAGGCAAAAAGATCTATGTCTGGGTGTCTCCATTTCCTTGTTATCTTGCTGAAGACCTGTGGATTTAGTTTCCATTCGTGAGGATCCATGAGATTTCTGCTTAGTTCGTCTGCCAGTGTATTTTTCATTCCTGGCAGGAATTGTGCCTGCAGATGTACTTGATAGGTCAGTGCTGTGCTCCACAAAGTCATGGCTTGCCTGCAGAGGGAGTAGGAATGTGTGCCCTCTTGCTTGTTTATGCACCACATAACTGTGGTATTGTCCATCTTTAGTAATAGTTGTCCTGGATGTAGCAGATCCTTGAAGGCTGTCAGGGCATTCTGTACAGCTAGCATCTTTTTGATTGATGTAAAGATGCATTTGCTCCTTGGGCCACATGCCCTGAATACATTTTCCTGCCATGTGTGCCCCCCAGGCATATTCCGATGCATCTGTTGTTATTGTCTGCCTGGCTGTGGGTAAGGTGAAAGGCTGTCCCTTGTTGTGGTGACAGGCCAGTGCCCACCATCGAAACTCCTGTTGCAGGCAGGGAATTAGAGTTATTAGTGTTTCCAGGCAGGGAATTAGAGTTATTAGCGTTTCCAGGCTGTGGCAATGTTGAGTCCAAACACTTTTTAGATACCATTTTAGTTTCCTCATATGCAGTCTTGCATATGGAATTAGTAGAATGCAGGATGCCATGAAGCCCGGGGCCTGCAGAATTTTTCTTGCAGGGAGCTGGGTCTTTCTTGCCATCATTTGAAAGTAATGAGTCAGTTGCCTTTGCTTGTCTGGCATGAGATAAGCCATCTGGGCAGTTGTATTTAAGCTTGCACCCAGGAATATTATTTCTTGAGAGGGCACTAGTTTTGATTTCTTTTTGTTTACCGTGTACCCTAGGCAAATTAGTAATCTTTTTACAAACGCCAGATGCTTTGGTAGAATGTCCTTGCTCTCTGCTTGAATAAGGCAGTCGTCCAAGTAGGGATATATTTGAATTCCTTTTGTCTGCAAAATGTAATTACTGGTGCCAGGCATTTTGTGAAGACCTTGGGCGCAGTAGATAAGCCAAAGGGCAGTGCAGAGAATTGGTAATGCATTGAGCCAGCTATGAATCTGAGGTATCTTCTGCAAGATTGTCTGATTGGGACATGCAGGTATGCCTCCTTGAGGTCCAAAGTAACTAGCCAAGCCGCCTTGCCCGGCATGGGTAGAAGTTGCTGCAGTGTTAACATTTTGAATTTTGGAACATCCAGGAAAGTATTTAGGATTGACAGGTCCAGTATTGGTCTCCAGGCTTTGTCCTTTCTGGGTACCAGGAAAAGTCTTGAGTAAAATCCTTGTCCCTGTTGTTGCTGTGGTACTCTTTGAATAGCTCTCATGTCCATGAGAGCAGAGATTTGTGTTTGTGCCTCTGCCCGTTGGTTTTGTGGCAGGTCCGGCATACCTTTTGATTTTGGAAGGGTGTGAAAGTGGAACCTGTAACCCTGAGAAACAATATTCAGTACCCATTTGTCCTGGGTGATCATGTGCCAATTTTGTGAGAAAAGTGCTAGCTTTCCCCCCTAAGGGTGCTGTCAATAGGTAAGTGCTTGGCATTTGTAGAGGAAAGTCATTGGGACTGTTTCCTATAAGGTTGTGATTTGTCTTCTCCTCCTTTGGGGTCTGAAGCACCCCATTGTTTAGGTCTGTATGTACCTTGGGGCTGAGATCTGCCTCTTGGGCGTCTGTACCTGCCTCTTTGTGGCCTGTCTGACACCGGAAAAGACCAATTTTTTGAAGGCCAGTTTCTGCTAAACCTTGGTGGTTGAACCTGTAAGAAATCCTTTACTGTCTGCAATGATTTTGCTTTATCCTCCATTTTCTTTAACACCTCTTCTGCCTTAACACCAAACAAAGTATCATGCTGTAGTGGAGCATCCAATAATTTTACTTTAACATGTTCAGGTAAACTTTGTTCTTTCAACCAAGCATGCCTTCGAATGACAGAGCCTGTAACTGCGGCTCTACAAGAAGCCTCTAATGAATCAAAACCACATTGCAGAGTATGCTTTCCCACTTGTTCAGCTGCATGCAATAAATCCGGCATTTCCTTATTGCCAGGACATTGTGAGTTTGTAAGCAATTTCTGTTTTAACAAAGACATGAGGTACTGTTGATATTTAAGCATGTGAAACTGGCAGTTTAAAGCCCTTACAGCTAAAGTAGCAGAAGTGTAAACTTTTTCCCCCATCTATCCAGAGCTCAAGAATCCCTATCAGAGGGAACAGTGTTTTTTGCAGTGGAAGCCTTAACCCCTTTGGGACCCTGAGAAATAGTTTCTGGGTCAGTAGCAGGGTTTTTATAAAGAAATCTATGAGAGTCTGGGACCCTGTAGTACCTGTCTGGCTTGACTGGTGCAGGGGGTAAAGAATCAGGAGACAGACTTGATTCAGAGAAAACATCATCAACTATGTCAAGCACAGGGGGGATAGCCAGGGGCTGTGCTGAGGCAATAAAAGAAAGTCTCTGAGCCTTTTCTTGGATTCTGAATAATCCTGGCTCTCCCAATGGAAATGCTCCCTCATGGTGTGCAAGGTTTCCCCAAAAGAGTAATCCTCAGGCGGAGAGGCTGAAGGTATAGATTCTTCTGCATCAGAGTCCTCATAGGGAGGGAGAGAATATCCCTGATCTGAGGAGGAATCAGAGGAAATAGAAACCTGGTCAAAGGAGTCATAGTCAGTGTCTTGCCTAGGCCTTTTATCAGGAGGGGGATGGG